>NC_140125.1:108797707-109081769 GCF_964035555.1 Netta rufina | reverse complement strand
GGGATATTACTTAATATTTATAACATTAGCTAGTGTGCACGTACTATATTGTCTTTCCAAATTCTTTACTTTTTTTTTTTTTCTCAATATCAAGAATACTGACATGATAAATATTCAGTGAGAGTATATACTGAGGTACATGATTCCATCTAAATCATCTAATTCTTTTGTACTGATAATATGAATTTGACTGAATTGAGTACTTTTCAAGAGTTTGCAACACTGGATGCAATTGTCATAGGCCATATTTATTTACTACTTTTCTGTTGAAGCTATCTTCTGCAGTTTTCCTTGAGTTACAGACAGATGATGACCTTTGGTTTCTAACAGCATCACACAACTCTTAAGAAATATTTTCTAGAGTCACTGTTCCTAGATAACAGAAATTTCTCTTAGTTGAATTTTGTTTCAGTCTAGAAATAGACTATATTCTTATTATATAGAAATTAGAAGTTCGCCATTTCTCATAATATTTGTATTCACCACCTCTAAAATATTTTATTCATCTATAAAATGTTTCAAAGAAATGTTTCAAGCATAAGTTAGTTTGAACTGCAGCAGTAACTGTCTTTGTGTATGTTTGAACAGTGGAAAAAAAAATAAAACCTTAAAACAATACATCCAGATAATAAATAACATACAAGCGGTTAGAACACTGTTGTCTGCCATACTATGTTCACAAAAGATTTGCATGGAGACTCAGAATGATTTTCCTGACAGATTTAACTACCTATACTCCCATACTTTAAAGAGTGAATGCTTTGGTTTCCATGCCCATGCAAAGGGATATGAAAAGTAATGATTATTCACCTACAGCCTTATTCAGGCTGGTCTGGTTTCAGAGAATGAAAAGAAAGCTTTAATGGAACTAATGTCCTCACCAGGAACAGGAAGCAAAGTAGGAGAGGGGCTCAGTCACCTTCTCTGTGGATATGTCCAGGACAAACTTCTCTAGAACCATTCTGCCAGCAGCTCAGGGCCACAATAAATTACAGGCTCCTGATGTTAGAGGTACTATGGTGCTAGAGTGAGAATGATAACTCCTACTTTTTCTGTGCTTCTTTGGAAGTCACTTTTGATTCTTACATCAGAAAGAGCAGTCTCGGTACCCTGTCTGCATAGAGTATTTCTTCCAAGCCACTAGGCAAAAAATGCATAAAATACCTGACAATGGAGACTGCCAGTCTGCAGAAAAATCTGTTTTTACTCTGGGAATATCAGTTCCTGATCCTCACTAATATCAGAAAAATATTTAGGAAGAATGCTAGGATCAAAATAACTTCTCACATGGGAAATGTTCAAGAAAGACTTTTGAAGCTGGGGAAAGATAAGATCATCAGTAATAATTCTGGAATGGATATATCAAGGAAAAATGGGAAAAAAAAAAACAAAACGAGTGCTTTACTTATTTTCTCTCTTTATGTCTAGTTTTTTTGAACATTTCAGAAGTATTTGAAATAAACTTTGCCTGGATCAGAATATTTATTATATACATTAATAATAATAATAATAATAATAATAATAATAATAATAATAATAATAATAATAATAATAATAATAATAATAATAATAATAATATAACAATAACAATAATAATAATATAAAACTATTATATTATATATTATTATATATTATATATTATTATTATCATCATCATCATCATCATCAATATATTATAATGTATTATCATTAATATATTATAATGTATTATCATTAATATATTATAATTATTAATAATAATAATTAAATGCAGTTTTTCCTTAACTCTTAGCTCAGTTAAATTTTAACTTGATTCTGATAAAAGTAAATGTATGCTATGGATATTCTAAAGACTATACTACTGAAGCTGATGTGCTCTGATAGAAGTGAGAACAAACAATAATAGGATGTTTTTACAGATTTTTAAAAGTGTGTGGCATTGACATTATTTTGTCAGGGCAGAGACATATTAAAAAAAAAAAAAAAAAAAAAAGGACTAAATGATCTTTTAAAAATAAACTTCCAATATAAAAGCAGGATCAGATCTCACATATTTTTCAAGGGAAATACTTTCCTTAAATACCGTTGGAAAAAAATATCTTAAGATAAAGAAATAGAGTTTTCTAATGTTTAGCACCACCTTTACTGATTCTTAGCAATGATTTTTTTTTTTTTAATGAGAAAATGAAATTTATATTTATTTTTTCAATTGATGAATCATCTTTATTTTGAGACTTTAAATTTTTCTTCCAATCATAGCGTATCATTAGGCTCCTGAAAGTTGCCAATTTAAGTGTTTACAATAAGCTAGAGAATCCTCATGACTGTTACTCCACCATTCACTGTTGGGAGGGATGTTTCTAGAAATCAATTTGTAGCCTTGAACAAACAAGGCTGAAAGCCTTGGTTCTCAATACTAAGTTCTCAATATCAAGTATGTACTGCTCTCCTGGTCGCTTCTCCAAAGCAGAAGGTAGAGCTTGGCAAGAAAGCAGTGGATTACTGAACTTATACAGTGTGCTGCAGTTGATCTCCACAATTAATACATCAAATACTAGGTAAAGAAACTGTACAGATTTCTGCTGTTGGAACTTATTTCTTCTTGTACCGTGTTCACTGACCAATAACAATTTTGTCAAATTTCTGAAATAGTTGGCTGTAAAAGTGTGCCACAGTAACTTGTAATTAGAAACCTGATACACATGGGTTATTTACATATAACTTGGGGTCATTTAAATAACATGGTATACTTAATTTTACCAATGTTTACTTCATATTCTTATTTAACCAGAAATCACATTAATTTCACTACACTCTTCAATGTTCCTCTTCAAGCAACCACAGTAGCTAAAGAGTAGTCATACCTGCAACTAGTTGACATTGCTGATTTCCTACTGCATTGTGGAGTCTGATCAGCAGTAATGACCTGTCTGATATACATGTACTATAGACTTCCATTCTCCCTCTTTCCCTGTTCCTGTTTTTTTGTTTGTTTGTTGTTGTTTTTTTGTTTTTTTGTTTGTTTGTTTGTTTTTGTTTTTGTTTTTGTTTTTTCTGTTTTGGTGGTTGGTTGGTTGTTTTTGTTGTTTTTTGGTTTTGGTTTTTGTTTTTGTTTTTTTTTCTCCTTTATTTGAGGGGTATCTTTCCTACCTATAATGTTCTGTTTTCACTCTGGGCCACAGTAACTGTTTGTGAAGATAGAGTACCCAAGGTACATATTTTATACATGGAATGTTCCAGGTTATATTTTATTATTGCTTTTTAAACTGGCATAATTCCAATTCTCTACTGAAGTAAATAAATAAATAAATAAACTTTACTAAGATTGCACCAATGATTCATAACCATCACTTGCTACTCACAGTACAATCAACTCACAGTACAATCTGTATGTCTTTAAGGTCAGATTCATCACAGCAGAAATCAGGTTTGCAGACATGGAAATCAAGAGCACAGACATAGTATTATCCTTAAATCAACAGTGGTGGTTCTGATTCAGATGAAAGGTAGGTGGCTGTTCCCTATCTCTGTGCCTCAACTGGATGCCTGAAATTCAATGAACTGAATCTGGTTCTACATCCTTGTATTTTGAAATAGTGTCTATTTCATTTCTTTAGTTCTAGTCTCTAGTTCATCAAGGGTTCAGGGGGAATATTTTTGCATACCATCCCAATCCTCCTTTGCATTTACAATATCTCTCATTTTTGAGTCAACAAGTTGAACTATCACAGCTTTGAAATTTTGTACTAAATTTGTTACTAAAACTATTCAGCTATATATATGTATTTTTGAGGAGGGGTATATCATTGTTGAGGCTAATCATAGGAAAACACAGCTAAAAATTCTTGCAGCATGAGCTATGGTTATATACAGTGCTTCTGTTAATAAACACTTAATAAGCACCTTTTGCCATGTAACTAACACTACAGGGGTCCTACTTGCATGATGTTCTATTATGTAGCTTACCAAAATGAAAACGGCTTATTTAGAAGCGTTGTTATCTCACTTAAAAAAAAAAAAAAAAATGTTGCATTATATACCTAAGACCAGAATATTAGCTTCTTTCAGGATCAGGCTACACTTTAGACATACAAATGCATCTGTGAAGACCCATATCTTCTACTTGTTTTAATTATATCATTACAATAATAGAAGGTGTGAGCAAAAGTCCTCTAGATGTCATTAGAAAACAGCACACATCCACTTGTCTTTAAAACATGCAATAAACCTGATGGTTTTGTTAATAACATTAAAAATAATACTAAGTAGTAATGATAAAAGCAGATATAACAACTCACGGGTAATAAGGATATACAAATAATCTTTGTCACAAAGGACTCTGAGGTCCATTCAACTGATGTTTACAAAGAATCTTGGATCGATCCAGATTATATAATAGGAGTATTATTGTTTGACAGCTAATGTATTTTGTAATCCTTGTTGATTTTTAAGATATAAAAGAAGTGAATACTAATTGGCTTAAGCTAGCTTTAATCTTGCCAAAAAGAGTAATGTTTTAAATTAATAAATCTGTCTTTTATTAATACTGTAGCAATTAAGATGAAAAAAAAATCCTGGGTCCTTTTGTTTAAGAATGCAAGCTGCATAACTTAATGACAAAAAGTAGAATGAGAACTGAAATATGTTCACCATTGCTATTAAGAAACAGAAGTGCCTTTTCACATTTCTCCATCATATTTCACCCTTTGAAGATTTTCTCTTGCAGAACTGAGTATATTTAACCACTCACAGTCTATAACAGCACACCCAGATAAATCAAAATTAATCCCAATACATTTTTAACCCTACACTCAGCAACAGTAATGACTGAATATTTGTGACAAAACTGCAGAAGGGAGCTTGTACTTTAAGGGTCCAAACATTGCCCATGTTGAAGAAAATGGAAAGCTGAGGTGACCTGATCTGCCTCTGCCCATTAGGGACTTTTTGATAGTCATTGTCTTCAAGAAAAATAATTGCTTCCCAAGAATGCTCAGCTAAATCATTTTATTAGTGTGAACTGGATTAAGGTTATAGGAAGGTCTCTCTTGCTTCTTACCCAATAATATCTGACCATGCATATCAAAGAGTGGAGGAGGCAAATTATTCATTATTTCACCAGCATAATGAAAGCATAAGGGAGGTTTAAAAGGACGCTATCTGCAGCAGGAAACTGTCAAAGAACGTGGGAACACAGCCCTCCTGCATTTTTGTTTCAGCTCCGTTGATCAGAAGATTGAAAGGCCTGCTCTACCTACAGGGGTCCTCTGTTCAGGCCCCACAGTGCAATTATAATCCGTCCTCACCTCCTTTAGAATGACAGGCCAAAAACAAAGCCCAGAGCTTTTGTACAGCTTAGCATTCCGAAGAAACACAAATCTTCATTTCTTTCTTTCATTCTTTTTTTAACTCTTAAGAATTAATTAAAATTGCTCTTATATAATATTGAGGGATAAAACAGCTTAAAATTATCTAATACATTTTAAGGGTGGAACTATTTTTTTTTTTATAGAGCACATAGAAGGCTCAGTCACTAACTGCCACAAGGTAGAGCAGCTATGCTTTTTGTCTTCGAGAAAAGACAAAAGGAGAAAGGAGTCCAGTTGGCAGAATTTTGCTTGAAGCTATTTAATATCATTTTTTTCTGCCATTATTCCTGTTGTTTACACATTTCAGTGGTAGAAATTTACAAATCCTCAATAACTCTTGTAGTTAATCATATTGTTGAAACTCTGCTGTTCAAGGGATGCCTGAATAAAAGCCATAACCTTCCAAAACTAACATGTATGCTTCATCAATGCAAGAGGTACAATACATGGTAGTGCTATTGGAACTGTGATGGCCTAAGTATATTAAAAGATATGGGTTCTATATTAAGAAGTACTATTTTTAGTAGTTTCAAGAATCAGAGTAGTTTAGATGTAACAAAGACATTTCCAGTTTTAAACAGCAGTGAACTATTAAACATGCTACACAGATCACTTGTTTTATCTTCCTTCAGCTGGTCCACTATATCATTGTGGTCATCCCGAGGAATGCTGTAGATTGCGTGGTTATAATGGTTATAATAATGATTATAATACCTTGAAAAATTATGTGTTTAGCATTAAATCTTCAGGCTGCATTGCCTAACTCTACATAAACTACCACCAAGCAGGCTAAAGTTAACTGTCAGGTTACGTTGTAGAATGAGCACACAGAGTGCATTTGGAAAGCAAATCTCAAATCATATGTGCGACCTTTAAATGAATATATCTGCAGAAGGTTAGACAAGATTCCAGGCTGCTAGAAAGTAGATGAGATCAATATGAGATGTTACGGTGTAGTCTAGTTATGCATGTGAAAGTCTGTTTTGAAATTGTTAAACCAAGTGATAATAAAAATGTTGGCAATGATTGGCATAAATTTATTTTGATGTTCTCACATTTTGATTTCTTATTTCACATCTGACATAAGAATTACTTAGAATTACTTAGTTAATTACTTAGAAACATAGAATTACTTTAAAACTTATTTATTTATTTATTTTGTATCTTTAAAATGTGATATACATGCAATATTAGTGGTGAAATCTGGCTTCCAAAAACACAAGTGCATTTAGAGGTTAGGCTATATCCCACCTGTTCTGCTTCTTACTGGTAAATTCACCTTTTTCTTGTGTCAGCTTAACATTTTGCTATGAACATTATTTAACAGTTGATTTACAAATTACACATTTTTTTTAATTAGGTAATAAATTCTTTACAGGGGTTAAATTGACTGAATAAAGACCTTTTGCGTACATTTAGGAAGACAGCATTCTAGTGAAAGCAGACAAGGCAAAGAGCAAAAAGGAAAGAGGAATACATTAGTACATTAATATCACTTTAAAGGTTTGTTTTGCTGTTAGAAAGGTGTAAGGTAATGTAAATTAACCTCTAATTCACAAAGTGTTTTGTTTGTTTGGTTGGTTGGTTGGTTGGTTGGTTGGTTTGGTTTGGTTGTTATAGCATGACTTCCTTTATTTGAAAGGGACAAAAACCCATTATTTCATTCTTTTTCACATATGGTTTATCTCTTTGTCCTTTAGGCGACACCAGTTATATTGTTCATGTGAGATACCCAGGAGCTTCATGACAGAAGGGAATTAAACAGTGAATAGCCAGTAGGGGAATATCAAAAAACAAATGTGTGGTTTGTTATTTATTACCTATGCTATTACCTTCAGAAGTACTGTGGCAGAGGCCATCAAATTCTGGAGCAATAGACATATGCATGGACTTGGTAGAAGATCTGTCCCTGCTATGTTTCTGCACAGGAACCTGAGGAATAGTCTGGAGTGATTGATTCTCAGAACTGGCAAATGGTGTCCCACCAGAGATGCATTTGTAGGAAAATATTCAGAAGCACATACCTTTCTTCAAACATGGAGAAACATGGTTCTTTGGCATTAGCTATATCTTTCTATATGTTAGCAACAATATGTCACATCCAGAGCTTTTTTTATTATTATTATTATTTTATTTTTATTTTTTTAACAATTCTGCAAATGTGTATGTCAGAATCAAAGTAGTGTCTGCCTGACCTTTGATTAGCTGGTGCAAACTTCTGGCATTAAAGAAATTTCTTTGATAATTTTTGGAAATATGTAGGACTTATATTCCAAAGACCTGGCGTGCCTTAACACTAAAAGATACCTCCAAAAGGAATGAATCCATCTTGAGGAAATGCATAACTTGCTGAACTCTACATTCAAAGTGAATGTGAAGGTCTGTCTGAAAAACTAAGACCTTTATCTGAAGCTGTGTTTCTTTATAACTTGCATTTAATTCTGCAGAGCTTCAAGTAAAAGCTGACTAAGAAGACAGTCTTAGATAGAAAATAGCTGACTAAAGATTTATTTAAACAGTTATTAATTAAATAATTTTGAAAATTTCTAGCCATTTCCATTCAACTATATAAGATCCATCTACAGTGAAGCTACAAAAGCCCACTTACTGACAGTGTTTATGAGAAAATAAGTCTGTGGAAATTATTTATTCCTGTTGGTCCTATTAGAACCACTAATAATTTTTAATGCTTCCATAGTAATTTATGTTTCCTTTAATAGGAAATAAAACTAAAAAACTTCTAAAATATTCCAAAACACTTGAAGGAACTATGACAGATTTTTCAGTTTGAGCAAATACACCACAGGCATAGTGAGCAACCTTCATTGTTTAGCCCTTCTGCCATCAAAATATTGTCCAAAGAAGAATGTTTGGTCATAAGCAGTTAATTTGAGTCATCCTTTTCAATTTATTTAATAATTTCTTTAACTATATATTTCTACAATAATGTCCCTAATATCAAATGACTACATTTTTCTAGGAAAAAAATAAAAATAAAAATAAACTAAAGCATAGTTGTACGAAGCTATTTTCTTTCTCCCCTTTCTACAGTATCATCTTTCAAGTATAGTTCCTGCAGAATGGCTTTTCAGATACAAAGCCTCTAACGATTTTAACTTTAAAACAGAATGATAATGTCATCATTTCCCTGTAAACTGAAGGAATCACAAGAACAAAGTAGTACCATCGAATCCACATCTAATGGCTGAAAGCCAGAAGGGACAGCCATCTGTAATGATCTAGAAGTATCTGTCTGTGCTTCCTAATGCAAGGAAATTGCCTCACACTGCATTTGAATAGAAATACATCATTCAGAGTTGGGGGACTGTTAGCGAGAAAGTAGGCATTTGAGGACTAAAGTGAGATCTTCCTGAGATTCCCCAGTGTCTCGGCTGTATACTCTCTCCTTTTTTTTCTTTTTTTTTTCTTTTTTAATCTTTTTTAACTTATTAAGTTCACATAAGAAATTTCACTGCTTTCATTGTAAATTTCAAGTACTGGGTCAACCAAAACCTGATTTGCTCCATTACATCTCTGTGCCACTACCAGACCAGATTGTGTGTACATGTATGTGCATGCACTCGTTCTTCTCAAATGGAATACTCCATTTCTAACATTTAGATTGTTCAGGTAAATCCCAACTCAGCCACTCTGGCCAACTGTTACAACTACTACAGCTACAACAAATCCCACAGAAGACCATATCTGTAGTGGCCTTTGGGCATCCAGAATCTCTTCTGTCTCCCTAGGTTGACTTGTTCTTTGTATTATAATAAAGATTAATTCTCACTCACTCTAACCTCTTCCACTGTGCCTAAAGCTGTCAAGAAAACTCAAAACATAAATCCAATGTTATCTTTGCTTTCTCCAATGTGATCTGAGAAAGAGTTCAACTGCCTCAATTGAATGCAAATTTTAATCCATTTCTTTCCATCCGTATTTGCTGGGCTTGAGTTATTGCATCTGTATCCTGAATGTTGTTTTACACAGGCTACTGGAAACTAATTGTCAGTCTGAATATTTTACTCTGCTTTAAAGCTTTGTCCTAAATGCAGAGATTTGCTTAGGCTGAATACTTTCAGTATCTGCTTGTCATCTCTTTTCTTCTGTGAAAACTATGATTTAAAATAAAATCCATGCCTCTTGTAATATGACTTAAAATGACCTTTTTTTGTCCATTAGTCAAATGGTTTTCATCTGGATATGTTCTCATCACAAGTCACTTTCATGTGTGAATACCTTAATGAAAGAAGTGAGCCAGAAGGTAATTAAATTAGGTGATGAGTGTGTCATAAACTGCATAAAAAAATCACCTTTCTAGGCAAAAGCAATTTCAATTCATTTCATCAACAAACATGCCATATTAGCTAGTTTCTTGAAGGTCACTCTGAATATCAAAGTTTTGCATCAAATGCACACATGTCTAGCCATGGACAGAAGAATTCTGGATTTAACTGGCATACCCAGGACCTGACATACCTGGTATACCACCAAACAGCTTAAACAAGTTCTCTGTAAGCCATTTAAGTATTTGAAAATTGGAGAAGTCACAGAGCATATTATGTTGTTCTCATGTCATGTGTTCTACTGTCTGTCAGTCAGCTCTGGTAGAGATATGCCCTTCAACTCTTGCTCTGCAAAATGGGTACATATGTGACTCTGAAAAGGCCTATGAGCTGCTGTATACAGAGTAAAAATGCCCTGGTACTGTCACTGTTATTATGAAGAATGTGATCTATTGGCTTGAAAAGGGAAAATATTGTGCTTTCTCTGCAGAACTGACCTTCCATCTATGAATCTTCTTCAGAAGGTAAGGAGACTTACAGAATTATAGAATCATAGAGTGGTTTGAGTTGGAGGGGATCCTGAAAGATCATCTAGTTCCACAACTACCCCTACCCTGGTTAGGGACAGCCTTTGCTAGATAAGGTTGCTCGAAGTCCTGTCTATCCGGCCTTTGAACACTTCCAATGATGGGCCATGCACAACTTCTCTGGGCAACCTGTTTCAGTGTCTCACTACCCACATCACAGAGTCATAGAATCATAGAATCATAGAATCTTAAGGTTGGAAAAGACCTCTGAGATCATCTAGTCCAACCATCCACCTGCCACCAATATCACCCACTAAACCAAGTCCCTAAGTATCACATCCAATCTTTCCTTAAACACCCCCAGTGACGGTAACTCCACCACCTCCCTGGGCATTCCAATGCCTAACCACTCTTTCTGAGAAGAAATTTCTTCTAATTTCCAACCTGAACCTCCCTTGATGTAACTTGATGCCATAATCATCAAAAGTTTCTTCCTTATATCTAAATAATAGATATCTTCCTTGTATTTAAATTTTATACTCTTCTTGTATCTATATAATTTATCTATCTTATCTATCTTATATATTTTATATATATCTGCTTTATATCTATATCTTATATCTCTTCCTTATATCCAAATATATGCCTTATATCCGGGCTTCTGAAGTCCTGCTTGGGTTGGTTTGGTTGAACTAGAAGTTTCTGCTGGGTAATGTCAGTAGAAAAAGTGTAGGAATCAGCTGCAGATAATGTTTGAGGGGAAAGCTGCTTAAACTGATGAAAAGTGCACGCGTGTTGTTATATTACCTGTAACGTAAGGTAATATACTATACAGAGATTATGCTGAAGGCATTGAATCTAAGACATAGTAGTCAATGAAGTTGCAAAACATTACTGCCTAGTGAAAACACACTAAGCATTTCTGTTTAATTGCTACACTCATGGAGTTAATATCAAGTAATTGCCATTTCAGTTGCTTTTAGTACCTTTGAAACTTTTTCACAAAAGTAGCTTGCAGCTTAGAGAAATGGGAATTATTTTAGGGCTTCTGTTTCAAATACATATTTTTAGATCAGACATGCTAGTACATGTAAGGAACATCAACAGATCTATTAAGCTTTAGCAAGTCTCTTCCCCTCAAGCAAGAGTTTCCTCTGCTTGTTGATTTTGCAGACAGAGGAAACAACACGTTTACTGGTTGTGGCCTGTCAGAGGAAGGACAGTTGTAGTAACAGCATGGTGAAATTTTGGAGGCAAAGTGAAGTAAAACTTCAGATCAAAAATTGAAATTTGGTACCAATCTTTAAAATTGAGTTTACTCCGTATGCTAAGAAGCATAACAGCTGATTCAGTTTCTTAGCCCTTTTGAAGTTTTGTTGATCCTTTCCAAGCAAGAGAAACATAAAAGGGTACCTCAAAGATCTGAAATCTTGCCCTGCTTTACTTTTGCCCACACCAACTGAAGCAAACATAAATAAAGGCATCTGCTTTGTAGCATCTGATTTCTACTGCTGTGCCAGCAGTAGAAGCCAGGTTTCATGCCCTAAGTAACAGAAAATAACACAGAAGAGTTATAGCAGCACAAACCACCAGATCTCCTAATTTATTCATAGAGGTGAAGATGGTCAGGGCAGATTTGTGGCCAGGGACTTTGGTAAACACTGCAAGGTCTCATCTTCAGACCCATAAGGTAAAATCTGCTATTGTGACCTGTATCACGAAAGACATCATAAAAGTTACTACATCCTCCCACTGCCACATCTGTGACATCACCTATGCGTAGAGAAACTGATCAAACCCACTGTCTGATGTTTTCTGTGCTTTTTAAAGAGATGAATCTTATGAAAATGTTTTCTTTGATGTCGGTTTCCTTAAAACATTCTACTATAAAATGATAAAAAAAGATTCTTCCTGGGCTTGAGTTCTCATCCCCATGGGAACTCTGGGCTATCAGGGGATCTCTGTAAACTCTAGGGTAATATCCATAACAACATATGGCTTATTCTATCATGCAGTGTAATTAACCATAAAATGATTCCAATTTGAATATGTTCTATTTTAATTGGCAATTGTGTTGCTATCTGTGCTTACAAATACAAGTCAGAATACTCATGTTAACTTCTGTCATGCTGTTCTGTGGACTAATTTGAGCTATTTTAACAAAGGATTTCGATTATTCAAAAGTTAAAGGAATTGTTTAGATGTGAATATGATATGGGAATACTGATTTCTCTCTTTTTCCTTTTTTTTTTTCTTTTTTTTTTTTTTTACTGTAGAAATGGTAGAGGAAAAGAAATACAATTTGGTGAAAGTGGAAAAACAATAAAATATTTTAAATTCTGGTTGTTTATCTTTCAGGTAAATTGACAAATGCAACTGAAGGCATTACCTAACTTTATACGTGATTCTGCTTTGAGGATTCTTGACTGATGATCTCAGGTCCATTCCAATATGAATTATCCTACCTTTAAAAATGTCAGAACATTTAAAAAAAAAAAAAAAAAAAAAAAAAAAAAAAAAAGCCCACAAAATCCCAGTTCTACAATTCTGCTTTCTGTATATTAACTCTAAAATAGTAAATCTCTCAATTTCATCATTATTGGCATAACTGAACTATAAATTGCATTTTTTATCATGTCATATTTGGCATATTTAAAGAGAATGTAACACTGTTTAAAGTTCTTGATATGGTATGTTACTGTTCAAGATGCTTCTTACACTGGAAGAGAAGGTGAACTTCAAGAAACAGTTGTATGGGAGCTGTCTATGTCGTTTATTGATCTTGGATTTCCTTTCATCAAACTTAGAGAGAAATTTCTTTCATTATAATGATGTAGGATCACCCAAACCACCAAACTACAAAAGAAAACACTTGACATTTGATACACTTGATTAATAGTACAAGACTTTGATTGCACCTAATTTTCCTACCCAAAGTTTTGGGGTGAATATAAGAAAAGTGTTAGTGTAGATAGTGTGAAAATCATTCTGACTATTTACCAGGTGCATTTATATTTCACTACATTGTCACCATCTTTTATATTGTCTTGATTGCTATGTCACAAAAACAGATTTAAAAAAAATAATAATAATAATAGCAATGTTGACTATTATAATAGGTTATAATAGCAAAAACTGGAATCAAGTCAGGCATTTTCTGTCTTGACACTGTTTGCTGTAAAGAATAAAGATACACTCTGTTGCATTCTCAGTAGGGAATGAAATTTTGGACTCTGCTTGTGAAAAAAAATATATGTTTTTGTTTAGGGCATGGAAGTCAGGTTCCTCTTGAACTCATCTTTGTCCTTGAGCAGAAGCCTGTGAAGGCCAGAGCAGCTGGGCACCAGATTGCATATGGGGGAACATAGTGACTCAGTCAACATTGTAATTTTGGCTCTACACTATCAAGGGTACTGAAACAGCAAATTTCTAACAGGTCACAACAAGGGAACATTGTAATCAGGCAACATTGTCAAATAAGTACCTTTACAGAAAAATGCTCTGAAAACTGTTATCTTGCTTTTAAATATTTAAGCCAGGTTACAAAATCCTAGAACCATCCCTGTCACTTCAGTTTCCTCTGAGTATTTCAGATTGCCACAGACCAGATCCTCTTCTGCAGTGCAGAGTGAGATCCTTGCTGTGTAAACCAAAATATCTCCATTCAGTTTTTGAAACTCCACTGATAAAAGTACTTAGTTATACTACCTATTTCTATTGTCTCTTCAGATTAGCATTCATACAAGATTTTTTTTTACTTCTATAATTATATGGAGTATCACTTTCAAAACAAAATCTCACAGTTCTTTCATTAAATAAGGCACTGGATAAAAAGGTTTCTTAGAGCCAGCAGATTATCCAGCCATCAACAAATAAATAACTTCAGTGGTGTAAGGATAAAAATATCCTCAAAGTGCATACTTACATGCCTACACAGATCTCTTGCCTGCAGCCTTACAGACTCATCTTTTACTATCACAAAAATATTAGCAGAAAATGGATTTACTTCTAGGAACTATAAGACAGACTGACAATTCAGGTACAGGTTTTAGTTTACTACAGTTTGCATGGACACACTGACTTATGAGAACTGAGCATCCAATTTTCTTTCTCCAAAAACAAGTTGTGGAACTAGTTTTTTCCGATTCTGAAAAGTAGAAGCAAAGAAGATAGCAATAAAGGGATAAATCTTCATAATAAAAGGAAGGAAAAATTATTTTCTAGAAATGCCAATTTGGCTGAACTATTACACGTCCAATAGCAATAGACATATATACTTTTACATATCCAATAATGTATATGTATGGATGCCCTGAAATAATAAATTCTTCCTAAGTTGTCCAAAAGCTAAAAATCTCTTTCCACTAATGCAGTACCTGATGAAATTTTTCTCCAAACTGACTATTACATGAGGTGAAGCTCTCAGTTCAGAACACAGTCACCATGTGAAATACTGAGATGATCCCTCTGTTGCTATGCAGGCCCAGGTAACTATAAGGCTCTTCTTATTAAGAAGGTAGAGAAAAATAAGCTAGATATGATAAACAAGACAAAACGGGGTTTTACACTGGATGGCAGAGGTATGTATAGCACTCCTCAGTTGTACATGATCAAGAGGCAGTGACTGCTCTTGCATAGTCATGTGGATTATTACATTTTTGGCATCTCTGTAATTTGCATGGAGAGCAGCCACCATCTAGCTCCTGTGGTCTATCCCTCAGAAATGAGCAGTCAGTGAAAGACAGAAAGAACAAGCAATTAAAGAAGAAGAGGAAATAATCATAGGGAATATTTTAGAAAAGGAACAAACTTGCAGGCTGCATGCCAAAATCTCTGTCACACTGTACACCCGGGACAGTTCCAGAAATCATAAGACTTATAGGCACTCAGAAGCCACAGTTCAGTTCCCTCAGTTTAAGTCATCACATCTAGTCAACTATTAACAACAGCTACCATATCATAAGTATATGCTGCTCAGCCTTTGAACTAGTTATATCTTCAGTTCTTGTTCTTATTGGAAGACAATGCACTGGCAAAAGACCAGGAAGGGACCTTCTGATTTCCTAAATGTATTCAGTCACAGCTCATTTGTCTACATGCCAGTTTTTCCTTTGTCTTTAATTCATTCAGAAGTGCATGTATTTGCCAGTGTACATTTTAGAGAGTGATTGACTCCTCTGCACTTTCCTCTGACTAAGACAGTCAAGCCAAGCTGTTCATGCTTACATGACAAATTCTCTCTTTTTACTGCTTATCTTAATAACTCCTCAACAGAAGTGCAAAATCATTCACATTCTTTAGGAAGAAACCTTTTTACTGTAACTAGATCTGTTCTATTCCAGCTGCTCCTGAGGTGCAGTCCCTCAATTCATTATTTCCTTCATGAACTAGTATGGCACTGGGAAGGTGGTTCTTCTGCCCAGTCCCTGATAAAGTTCTGTGTTTTTCTGGACAGAGAGGTAGCCAAGGAAACTGAAAGATCTCAGGGTCATTTTTTCACTTCTTCAGTTCTTTCATCACAACCTGAAGTAAGCTTCCTTGGAAAGAATCATATAATCATTTAAGGTTGGAAAAGACCTCCAAGATCATCTGGTCCAACTGTCCCCCTTACACCAATGTCACCCACAAAACCATGTCCCTAAGCACCATGTCCAACCTTTCCTTAAACACCCCCCAGGGACGGTGACCCTATCACTTTCCTGGGCAACCTGTTCCAATGCCTGACCATCCTTTCTGAGAAGAAATGTCTCCTATTTCCAACCTAAACATCACCTGGTGCAACCTGAGGCCATTCCTTCTAGTCCTATCACTAGTTATCTGTGAGAAGAGGATGACACCCAGCTCCCCACACCTTCCTTTCAGGTAGTTGCAAAGAGTAATAATGTCTCCCCTGTGCCCCCTCTTCTCCAGACTAAACAAATCCAGTTTCCTAAGATGCTCTTCATAAGACTTGTTTTCCAGACGCTTCACCAGCTTCGTAGCCCTCCTCTGGACATGTTCCAGGGCCCTGATGTCCTTCTTGTACTTAGAGGCCCAAAACTAAACACAATACTCAAGGCGCAGCTTCACCAGAGCAGAGTACGGGTGGACGATCACCTCCCCGGTCCTGCTGGCTACACTATTCCTGACACAAGCCAGAATGCTGTTGGTCTTCTTGGCTACCTGGGCAGACTGCTGGCTCATGTTCAGGCAAACATCAACCAACACACCCAGATCCTTTTCCTCTGTACAGCTTTTGAGCCACTCTGCCCCAAGCCTGTAGCATTGCATGGGGTTGTTGTGACCAAAGTGCAGGACCTGGCATTTAACCGAAGGATTGCTTGCCCATAAGGACAGCAGGGGTCTCTGCACAAGATTCATACTTCAAATATCCTAAGCTGCCTGAGCTTTATCTGATGCTTTAGGGAAGTGGATGAGGTAAACCATCATGTTTCTTTTGCCCTCCATTACCACAATGATTTTACCAGCAGGTAAAGGAAGTCTTGGCTTACTCCTTTCCATACAAGGTTCAATGTTCCCAAAGTGCTCCATTATTGTTCCTCACCTTAACTTGAATTTTGTATCTGTGTCATATTAACAAATAAAGCATCACTGAGCCCCACTGTTGGACCCCTTTTTTCCACTATGGCCGTATCATAACTAGTAATAAGGTTCTTGGACTGCAGATTACTCACACATGGGCAAATAGGTCAGCAATTCACAGAATAATACTAATAAGTCTAAATCAAAATATGTACACATCTCTTGATGCAATTAAATTGTACCTTGCATTTGCACTGTCCCTTCCCTAACTCAGAATCACCCTGAATGCTGTGCACACATTTTAAGCCAAGGATCCTAAAATGCCTTTTATTTCCATAGAATTTTGCCTTCTAATTTATCCTAAGATGCTCTTAGAAGAAAACTATTTTTGTTAACTGTGGAAAATCCAACTCTTACAGCATCTTTGTTTCCCATAACATGCAATAAAAAGGCATTGATTTGAACCTTTTGCAAAATATAGACTTGTTAAAAGACACATTGTCTGCAAATCTGGTGTGCTAATTTCCCATGTGTGATTGGATCTGTGTGCAGATACTCAACAGTAAATAAAACCCGAGTTTTGTCAAAAAGAATTTCTGAGTAAGTTTATTAGGTTAAAATCTGTTTTGTTTTGGTGTGCCACTGTTGTTGTTTTTTCTTGGTCCCACATGGAGAGCAAACATGGCCTGGAAGAGTGTTATGTCAAGTACCTCCCATCATGCATTGTCGCTGCTCAGTGAACTGAAGTTTAAAAAAAAAGTAATTCCTCATTTTCATCTTGACTAGGATTCCCCTTTTCTTTGCTGTGAAGCTGCACTAATCCTTCATTCAGCACAACCCACACCCTCTGGTTCCACTCGGAGTTCTCCCTTTCTAACATCATTGTATTCTTTATCTGGGCCTTCTTCTTCCAATAGTACTCCTTGAAAGCTCTTTCACAGACAAGAAAGGACCAGCTCCATAATGGCCAAGTTGGCCCTTTTCTTTTCTCTCTCTTTTTTTTAAGCTTCCGACTGAGCTTTGCTATTTAATCTTCTTGAGGCGTTCAAGATGTCACTTGCCTCTGATGACTATAGACAAAAGGGAAATCCATCCAACTTGAATGCAGTGTATACTTGAATACATAGGGTTGCTTTGAAGAGAGTTTCTTGAAGTCTCTGTGTTTCATTGGCTGTCCTGGTGGCCTCAGTGCAGGTCTTTATGTTAAATCATATGCACTTTCACAAAGAATGTTTCCTGGAATGTTACCTGAATTTATACAGCCTTAAATATTAGCAGGTGAAATATTCATCCAAATATGATTGTTTCGATCAGGTATTTTTAAAAAGCTAATGAGAATTTTACCTTCTCTCCACAAGTATATCAGAACATGTGATGCTTTATGGATGCTTTCACTGCATCCTTTGCACATATTTTACAGGTATCTATGCCTTATTCCCCCTTCTCACTACTGCAAGCTGAGAATAGTGTGAATATACAGAGAACAGAGTGCATCATTCGCTTCCTCCAGGCCCTCTACTACCTCTTCAAGCACTAAAAAAGTAACATTTGTCTCTCTATACTGCATTGTCTCAAGACTGATTTTATACTTCCTGTATTTTAGGAAACCTGAAATATTGATGTAAAAATATTTTCATAAGTGTTACAGAAAGCATAGGGGAAATGAATTTAATTATATTCATGGATACTCTACGTTTTATATGCTCTTTAAAGGACCCTGATTTTTCTGAAGTACTGAATGTCTCAAGACTCCTAACTTAGCTGGTTACCTATGAATATCTATACAGATTGATCAGTGGTGTGGAGGAAGTAGGATTAATAGATGTTTGTCTGTATTGGTCTGTTATTAGTCTGTATAGGTAAATTTTCATGATCTTATTTTTATGACTCATACATATAAAATTCTGGGAAAAGAGCAAAATGGATAATGTTCATTGCAATGTGAATGTAAGCACTAACAATTTGATTGCATGGAAATATAGAATATGAATATTCTATGTTAAAATATGGATCTACCAATTCCTAACATTAGGCAAGTGCAGAAAACATGCAGACTGTGTAGCAATATATACAACTTTTCATTTCCCATATCAATCATGAGAACAAGTTGAAGTTCAGATAATGGCCAGTTCAATTTACCCTAATTGTTAAGGACTTAGCCTGACTGTTTGCATTACAGACTGTGGCCACTGGGTTCTCAGTAGGGGTTTGCGGCCTACTCCATCCCGTAACAAACCCATGTTCATGCGTCGATTCAGATCCATCACCCTGAGATAAACTGTGAATATTGCCCTTTGTCCTGTGCTGCATTCTTTCATGCATTGTGCAGTGACTATTTAAGGATTTAAAGGCTCATTTGCACAATTCTTTTGTCAGCAGCCTCAGTGCAGAATGGAAAAGTGATGGCTTCTCTGTCTGGGTTATGCCCTAAAGCTCTTGTGAGAGGAATCTACATACATAAGTTTTTCTTACACATGCAGAATGTCAACAGTAAAAAATAAAAAAAAATAATAATAATTAAAAAAAAATAAAAAAAAAATGGTTAAGGGTTAATATATGATGTGATTTGTTTTCCTCTTTTGTGGTATTAAAAAAAAAAAAATGCTTGAAAACAAACAGTAAAGGAATACAGAAACATTACATATTTAAAAATTCAGCTGATTAAGGTTGCTGGAATTTGCAAAATAAATCTCCTTTGTTGAAGGAGACTGATAACATTAATAATTTAGAAGCCGTCAGTTGCTCAGAGTATGTCTGAGAAGATAATATTTCAAAGGTCCGTCTCATCTGCCTATTATGCATGTCTGGTTTGTTAATGCATGCTTATGGATGCACAAACAAACAAAAAATGTCATTGGAATGACAGTAACTTTACGTGTACATACATGTATATACATTTATTCACTTTACAAAAAGATCTTGTTATTCTTCCCCTCCAAGTAGAGTTGGTTGAAAGGTTGCAAACAAAGATTAAAATTTGCTAAAATCACCTTCTTACACTCTATCTGATAACTCAGAAGGCTGTGCAAACACTGAGTTATTTACCTGACTCATTTACTGCATTGTTGCTTTTTATTTAACACGGATGTCTCCTAATGTTCATGAAATTTACAGTCATCACTCATAAATAAGCATTAGGGATTTGAAATCAGATAACAATGTAGTGCAATGATATTGTCTTTTTCTATGCAGCATTTTTCATTAATGTTTATGACATAGATCGCTTAGAAATATGCTGTACTATTTTTCAAAGTTTTCCAAAATAAATTGTTTAGTAAAGTGTCTCATATCATTTTGTATGAATAAAATGTGTGAGTCAAGCCACTCTTACAGATGGAAACAAACCTTGAAACATGCAAGACCTTGGCCTTCAAATTAAATCTGGCTGATATTATCTGTCTAAGTATTTTCCACCTACACATTATTATCATTGTTAGAATAAATGCTGAAATCTGCCCAGACAAATTTTAATCAAAGATATCTCCAAACTCCAGCAATATAGATTTGTTTGTTGTTGTTGTTGCTTAAAAGTATTCTGTTGGGATATTTCAGCTTTTATCAGTCATCCATCCCCTCTACTCTAAAAACACTACGAGTTTTTATCACCCAAATGTCCACTTTTCTCAGTTATTAAACCATTTTCTCAAACACCTCTGTGTGAGGTCAATATCTATAAAGCTAATGTATTGATCAAAATTCTCCTTTAAGTTTATCTTTGTTGTAGTCCAGGTAGAAAACAGGTGGCAGCAAATAGTTGTAAGTGATATGTTCCAAATTATGTTAATAACAATTAGTTTAATAAACCTGCAAGTCAGGCATATAGCCAGTGTAATCCTCATTAAAGCTTCAGATTATTTTAGTGACCAAGTCTTTCCCCTCTTTAACCTACATGAATGTTTTTGGTCCATGTTTCAGCTTGTGTTACATATTCCAGGTTGTGTGTCACAAGGGTAGTTACCCTTGTAAAATCCCAATGGCCATGAGGCCTTGCTATGGAAAAGACCTGTAACCACCTTAAAAGCAGAAGAACAGCCTAATTTAAATACACTTCCAGTGAAACATTTGCTTTTTTGATCTTACTGTTGAATTAATTGAATAATTCAACCAGTAAAGGCAAAAATGTAAATACTTTGGAAAATAAGAATGAATATAAATATATTTAATATGGAGCATATTAAAAGAGGATTTACAACATAGATAGTTTTTCTTTCTATTTGCTAAGCTTTAGGAGGGACACTGAGAAATGAAAGAGAAATCTTGGACTGGATACTTGAATTGCAGACCCTTAAAATTTATGTAGATCATAGTTTTTGCATCTGAAAATTAGCCTGTCGTCCTGAGACATCATGTTAAACTTTTGTTCTCCCCTGCAGGGAATTCCATGAAATTTTATACTATGATACATGTCTTGTTTAAACATTAGTATTTGTATGTCTTGTTTACTACATTCCTTAGCCTGAAGATGGGCAAAATTATGTAGCTCCACGTGTAATGTGTCCTCTCAGACAGATTGATGTCACTGACATGCGGTAGCCTTTGAACACTGGTTCATGGCCCTAGTTGTGAGAAATGGTTATATCAAACAGTATTCTAAATATTGTCACAATTTTGGAATAATGGGGACTGAGCTCTGTCTTGACCCCATTAGCTCATTTAAATGTAAATGACCACTTGAAAATCTGTGTATCCAATGTGTATCAGTATGTACACCACATAAAAGGTTCTGGTGTCCAACAGAAAGATTAACATTTATTCCTAATTGCAACAATAGAGTACAACAGTGTGAGTCCACATGAAGGCCTGGGCTAGACCACTGAGCACTAGGGAATTTAGCTGGTTGTATCAGTTCCCATCACAGGATGAAAATACAGCTTGTAGTTTTCTGGAGTCATTGTAAAGAGAGGGCAATTTCAACTCCAGAAACGTGTAAGAATTGCTTGTGGAGAAAGACTTAACTGTACAAAAATTCATGTTTGTAGAGCCAGCTTATTCCAGTCCACGGTGTATGAGAAACTGATATTATACAATCTCTCAGAAAAGAAAGTATTAAAAAGAATTTCAGAAATATATCCAATGCACACCGATGGAGGACAGATATATCTTATATCAGGTCTCCTTGACAGATATTTCCCATAACTCTTCAAAAATAAAAAATTCTCAATTCAATAATATTTTTAGACTTTCCCCAAGGAAGTTTGGAGTTTTACAAAGGTATAAGATTTGTATTTTTATACTACTAGTACTGTGTAATTAGTACACTTCTCTCATCCTCCTCAGTAACTTTCATAATACTGCCTATGCGTTTCTGTAAATAATAATTTCTCACTAGAGAGCCAAGCCACAGAATTTTGTTTTGATTTGAGTGTGAGGAGAACTACTGGCATTTTATTAGCTTCTTGCAAAACTGTCTCTCAGAGTCACGAGTTTCCAATTTTGCAGGTGTTTCACTGCTAAGGTGTACAAGTGTCACAGCAGGTGTAAATCATGGAGGGAAAGGCTGTCTTGTTACCTAGGTTATGGCTTTTGGGTGTCTTTATTCAATAGAACAGTGACCTTGGTGTGGGTTTTCTTCATCACAGTGTAGAAAGAGAAATACCTGGAATGCAGTGGCCATGACAACCTGTAAGCTGCTTGGCCATCTGGAGCTTCCCCAGTGCATGTGGTTGAATCCCTGAGCCACAGTAACCAGACCATGGACTTTCAATCTTCTGGGAAAAACTTCAGAAAAAATTGACTCTTTACCTATGTAGATTTTCAATCCAAGGATGTCCCAAATTCTTGATAATGGCAGAAATTTGCAATGCATTTGGAATTAGCCTATTTAATAAAAAGGGCGGTGTGTGTTTGTTGTTTTTTTTTCCAAGTTTTACCATCCTTTCCTCCACCTTGCATTGGTTCAGAATCAGCTAGCTATTGCTAACATAAATCTTCTTTCTAAAACCTAATTTAAATCAATGAGTGACGATTCTGTGCATGAATGACATGAACACTTATATGTAATATACAGGGCATACAGCAGTTATACGACAAACCAAACCAATTTAAACAGATTAAGACCAAGTAAAGTCATAGTAATATATTCCACAACTCATGACATTAATATTAATGGTGACTATGATGAAGACCCTTGTTTTTTCATCTGAAGCCAGACTTCCAAATTTGTATGTAATTTTAACATGTGATACTTAAAAGTATTGTCTCTACTCAGAAGTGTTTATTTCCATGTACTGCACAGAAACTCAAAGACTGAATCACGTGCTCTTATGCCCCTCTCCCACTGTCAACCAAAATGTTTAATTATTATTGATACTTGCTCCTCATACTAAGTGCTTATAGCACCCTCTCGAAACATTCACATACATATATATTGCCTTGCAACTCACGTTGCTAATCAACATTTGGATATGGCCAGCCTGTTTTAAAGTGAGGGACTATTGAGCCATGTGAATGCATTCCATGCCAGTCGGCTGCTCTAGCATAAGACCATGCTTGGATTATTTTATTTTCCTGCATAGGCATAGTCTTGGTGTGAGATTCATGACTGTGAATTCCCAGGGCTGTGAATTTTACTCAATCTCTTTACAGTTCTTGCCCTGTTTGATCCCATTGACTCTGATAGAAGTTATACTCTTAGAAGATTCTACAAAGGGATCTTTTTTATATGTTTACATATACACATATACGGTTCTACAAATAAGGTTCTGTAAACTGTAAATCTTTGGTCTATAGCTTTGGTTTAATTTGTCTTCAAATCGTTGTTGGTGACACTGTAGAAATAATGTCAGAGTAAGCCATTGAGAATTACATTTGTTATCCACGTTAGTTTATAGCATCATTCTCATACAGCAATGTCTTCACTGAAAAAAAAAATAAAAATAAAAAATAAACAAACAAACAAACAAAACTAAAGGATTAATATTCATAAATATGTATTTTAAGGGCATTATTTCATTTGGTTTATTTTTTTCCCGTTATCTCTTCTTCCTTGTCCTTTCAGATTCTGTTTTATTTTTATTTCCACTTTGTCACTTTTAACTGATAATGTAACAATATTTGCATTTTGTAATTTGCATAATATAATTGTAACTAACTTTAAAATAAATGAAAGCTTGCAGATTATAAAAATGCAGAGCTCAGCAATACATAAGTATACACTTAAAAGAATGATGCTGATAAGGCAGTCTGGCTTGCTAATAACTAGTAAAACTTAGTTCTTTAAGCCACAAAACAAAGCTAATTAAGACAGAAAAATTCAAACACAAATTGAAAGTGATGTCTTTTTTTCTCCCAGCTGTAAAGAATTTTTCTCTAAAAGTGGCATATGTATAAGACAGTGTATCTTGGATTTATTCCAAAAAGAATAGTGATTCAGTGTGGAAGTCCACACTAGGATTAACAAATACATGAAAGCATTTGCACCAGGAGTACAGATGGAAATAAATAGCGTAAGATAAACTAACATTAATTTATGTTTACAAGAGAAAGGGAAATACATTTGAGTTTGAGATGGAAGATGCCTGACTCTGTTCTGTTTGGGTTGTGAGAATATAAGAGGGAGTTGAATAAATTATTTTTCCTCCTTACTGTGAAGAAAAGACCTTACTGTGAACATGATTAAATTCTGGAATCGTGATTTAATTTTAATTTCTTATTTATTTATTTATTTATTTATTTTAAAGTGTATCTCTTACCCAGAGGAATGTTTTTCTATGTCTGTTTCTCTGCAATTCTCTAATCTTTTCTTCCCTTTCTTCTTTGCCTAAGACTTCACACCTAGTGTTCTTCCATCATTCTTCTGCCACTGATACCTGTACTCCTGTTCTTGCCTAGCCCGCCATTACTCTTCCCCCTATTTTTCCCAAGACACCCTATAATTTTCTTCCTAACCCCCAGGGTGCCATGTTCTTGTTATTGAATCTCATGGCCTCTATGACCCTCCCATATGGTCTCTTCCTAGACAGTCCCTTTCTCCCTGTCTGGACAGACTTCACCTTTATGTCCCTTGTTCACACATCTGTTCCTTATTCACTCTTAGCTCTATCCCTTCATGATTACCTACTCTGTACCAGTGCATCCTCCTGTAGTTCAGTCCTAGCATTTTCCTATGGAAATCTTGGAATGAGGAAGCCTAACTTTTCCTGGAAACACTGCAAATCAGTGGATCCTTTTGCTAAAGTAATGTTTCCAAACCTGCAGAAAGTAGAGGAAAATTGTATTCATTACTCCTTTCAGTGAAGAAACAGAGGGATAAAATTCAGCATTTGTAACCAATTTATTGGCTTTCAACTATTCCTGTGCTATATTGATACAGCTAGAAGGTTTGAAACATGAATGCCTTGGGCAATTTCAGTAGAGATTACTGTAAATTGTCAGTGCTGCAGTTATTCTGGGGACACACAGAAGTTGTGGCTACTTTGGCATCACTTTGTATTACCATAAAGTTGAATTTTAAAAAGCATAAAGGGGGTTGGCAGAGACACAGGTAATTGACTGTGGTACAAAGGCAGGATAAGTAATGTTGAATAAGAGCACTTTCATTTGGCAGTATATTCAGTAAGACACAACAGATCTTCAGCCTTAGTTCTGTAGGCTACAAAATGAGTTACCAAAGGCGGGGAGTGACCTGAATGTTAGACATACTTCCATTCTGAAACAGCAGCATTTCTTCATGCAGTCACAGATTTACAAGGAAAGGAAGATTGGGTTTTTAATCATTTTTTCAAGCAATACGTAAAAGAAAAAACAAGTATAGAACCTTCATTCTTAGATGTATTAGAATGAGTCCAGATGGGGGCCATGAGGATGATTAGAGGGCAGGAGTACCTCTCCTATGAAGGAGAGAGTTGAGGGAGTTGGGGTTGTTCAGCTCAGAGAAGAGAAGGTTCTGGAGAGACCTTGTAACATCCTTCCAGCACCTCAGCAGGGCCTACAGGAAAGCTGGGGAAGGACTCTTTGTCAGGGATTGTATTGATAGGACTGGGAGTATTGGCTTTAAACTGAAAGAGAGTAAAGTTAGATTAGATATAAGGAAAAAATTCTTTACTCTGCGGGTGGTAAGGTATTGAAACAGGTCGCCCAGAGAAGCTGTGGATGACCCCATCCCAGGAAGTCTTTAAGGCCAGGATAGATAGGGCTTTGGGCAACTTGGTCTGGTGGGAGGTGTCCCTCCATACAGCAGGAGGGTTGGAACTAGGTGGCCTTTTAGGTCCTTTCTAATCCAAACCATTCCAAAAACATGATTGTTTTGCATTCTGTTGTCCTACTGAAACATAATTCAGGATAATAAGAATCTTAAGAGTCATTGACTTTTCATGCTTATTCCACGGCCATATGCCTTCAATAACATCACCCCTTAACAAACTCAGCTAGCTCAAAATCTACAATAGATGCATCCCATTACTGATCTTTCAATCACACAGGCCAACAAATTACAGCCATCATGTCAATAACATGGAGAAAATTAAGTTTTCCATCAGCAATTTGACACCTCATCCTTCTCCTCTCAAAGTTACTGGAGATTTATGTATTTATTTTCCCAAAACATTACTGTAATATGTGATACACAGTCTTTTAATGGTAGTGGTTAGAGCTGCTACTAACCATGGATGGAATGGGAAAAGCGTAGTCTTGTAAGAAACTTTAAATGGCAGTGAACGTCTCAATGCATATTCTATTCATTTATTGTTCTGTCTAGCCACATACCACCTTTGGATGTTATGGACAAGCAAACTGAAGAGAAATATGGGATTATGTTTTTAATTAAAGATATAACCCCAGATATATATATAAAATACACACCATCAATCGGTGTCTATTTGCTTTTCCCATCTCACTATTTGCAAGTTTAGAAGAAAATTTACTGTATGTTTTCTCACAACAAATCCACAACCTTGCCTCTTCCTGATAATTTACATGGAATATGCAGTTCAAATAGCAAAGAGGAGCTACCTATTTTATTACATAAAATGTTACTACTGTCTGAAAGAAATTTTCTAATATCTCCTCTTTAAAGGCCTTTTTTTTTTGTTTTGCTTTGTTTTGGTTTTTTGGTTGGTTGGTTGGTTGGTTGGTTTTTTGTGACTTTCACAATGTATTATTTCAAGTTGCCCCTTTAAAACAGAGATGATATGGCTTTCTTGGAAATATGCAGGCTAGCAAAAAAATGCCAGGCTGCATTCATAAATAGTATGTAGGACAGCACTAACCCTAGGGGCCAGTTCACTGTATGTTCTGCCCTGGAAGCAGACAGTAGTTGCAGTGCTGCAGCTGAACTTGTCAGAGCAACAAAGCTAATCCCTAGAGTAGGCTGACTGTGGCTGACTTGAATTTGTTGATTTACAATCTCTGAAACAATGTGCGGTTTCTTCTAATAATTACATGACCAGATTTTGCAATTATTCATCATCTTTAACATATGCCATTATGAGCCATTTTTAAATGAGTGTTAAACATAAACATAATACTGTGTTTATTTTCCTCTTTCATATGTGATCCCAAAATAGAAACTTGAAAGCACCCACAACTTCCCTTGTTTTAAAGGCAATATCTTTCCAAATTGATTAAATTACTTCCATGAAAAAAGTCCCAAAACAAAACAAACAAACAAACAAAAAGTAGAAAAATACCACTCCAGATTAGCATTTGTGTACACCTTGTGGAACTGCCCTGGGAAATGTTAACATAAATTATTTCAGTCTCAGCTGAATGATCTGAAGAGAAACATCCTTAGCAATGAACATCATCATCTTGTTAGACTGCACCTGAAGTCTGGAAATACTTGTAAAAGTCAGTGTAAAAGATATAGGGCTAAATTCATCCTTGGCATAAGTTTAAGATTGTTAAATAAATGGACCTGGAAGATAAAAATAAATCATGGATGTGATACAAATTGTTTTCAACTTTTCTGCTAGCAGATTGTAGGTAGCATGAAACCACATCCATGCATCCTTAGTCACATGATAAAATAACATTATATCAAGAATAATTAGACATCTTTGGGCTGCAGTGCACTCTTTGAATAAATATTAATTCCATAGATTAAAATGCAAAACATTCAAGACTTCTAAAATAACTTTTTGTTCAGTAAAATGTCATAAGGGGAAAAAATATAAGAAAATGCAGGAGAAAAAAAAAAAAAAAGAAGAAAAAAAAAAAAGATTAGATACAGACATGAAAAATTAGATCAGCTACAATTATATTACTTTCAAAATATTACTGTCCTGAAGAAATGAGCAATATGTCAGAGAACTGCAAGCAATCTAATGGGTACCCGTTTCCATTAGGTAAGTGCTTGTGTCAGCATGAAGCATTTTCTTCATAAGGCATAAGCCAGGAAAAAAATGTTATCATACTAGATGTATCTTTATTCTGCTATGACAACTTTTGTCTCTAGCACAGAAAAGTTGTCAGGGTAGTGATAGTTTATATTGTTCTTGCTTTTGGTATTGACTTTTATTTTGTGAAAACTGCTGAATGAGTACAACTCAATGCTGAGAAAATGGTGCCAGCAAAGTCAATGCTCTCCTCGGTCTGCATTCAGAACAATCAGCAAGTGCTTTCTTCATACTAACATGACTCCAGACTAGTCACAGCACAACTGCCTCTTACATGCTGGGGATATGGAAGTGTAATAAACTATGTGCCTAGATGACACAAGGAGATATGGAAGTATCACGGGTGCATTGGAGAACGTTGTTTTATCTATCCAATATCAGGACTCTTTCAAGTTTGGAGGACATCTAAAGAGTAAGACAGAGGTGTATCTCCTATAAGCTTTAGGTTGTTGGTAGATTTCAGTGGAAACTTTGTTCATGTCTTATTTGATGAGGAAGATGAATATGGAAGATATATACAGATGTGTGAGCATTTATGTTTAGTCAGAAGATCATAACCTTCATTCCCTGTTGCTTTACCAGTTATCAGTTAGGAAGCTGTTAGCCAAAGAATGACTCAATAGTGCCACTTGTTTTTGAGAATTGCCTTCCCATGTTTCCTGTCAATGAGACACATGTCAAGTCATAGCACCTTCTGGTCTCTTAGGCTTCCCCAGCTATGTTAGGATCAGTGATAGGACACTCATCTCAGTTCCTACTTTTCCTTACCTCGTCTTGGTTCTGAATCAATAAGAACAGATTGCTCTCCACTGTGCTGCAACTATCCTGGTTGTTCTAGTGTAACAGATAGAGCAACATTTCACATTTTCTTCAAATCTCGACATGCCAGCAAGCTGGGATCCCATGTGCTGGATCCACTAAACTCACTACACTCTTATACATCTCCATAGTTTGGCAAACAAGTAAAATGCCTGGTCCCATGTATATCTCAAATGCCAGAGAAAAATATGCTCTTGCTGTCTGAAGGCAAATGAAAACCTCTCTCTGTTGGTCAACAGTTCTCTTTGGAAACTGCTATCTCCTTAGAACATTTTGATCAAATTCATTTTGGAAAAAAAAAAAAAAAAAAGTTATTTTGTACTGTTCACCTTGTATTTTATGTGTGGCATTTTTAATTCTGTAGTACATGACCTGAAACTGAACCACCACTTCATTGTATTATAGCTTACTACTAAGCGGGGTGGTTGCAGATGATTAAGTTAGCACTTATTCTGTTGCTGTGAGCTTGATCTTTTTCTCCTGTTGTGCAAGTCTCTCTGTTCATGCTTGCCTTCTCCTCTATTTTCATTGATTTATGTTCCTCCTTAAAAGCTCAGCTATTCATCATGTTTCTAAAAGTCTGTAAGTAAAATATACAGTAAGCTGTGGGACAGTATGACTGACTACAACTTCTAAAGGTAATTAAAGGAAAAGATTGAAATTTCAGAACCCAGAATAATAGAAATTGTAATTGAATCAGCATTTTAAAATGCAATCATTTTGCTTCATACACAGGAAAAATATGCATACTAACAGACAATTATTATGACTACAAGCTTAGTCTTGAACTTTCTGAGGTTTATAATTTCCCAGCATTTGGTCTCTTACCTACATTTCCCAGATGAAATATAGCAACATTTTATTTTAGTAGTTGCATCCCTGTTCCTCATGCTCCAGTATGGAACAATTTGTTTTATTTTTATGGACATATTTTTTTCAGTCATTTGGTCTGTAATACAGACTATTTCTCTTTTTAGACATCATTAAAAATAAAACTAAACAACCCTGTTTAAACAATCAGTTACAAACTGTTGCAGGGCATAGACAAGCTGTTACATGCATGAAGAGAAATTTCTCATATAGGCTTTAACTATGCATGTGGTATGATGACTTGTAGCGGTAAGTTATTTCTTCTTACAGCTGATTATTAAAGTGACTACATTACAATGACTACTGGGAAAATAAAAATAAACAACATAAATAAATGCACAGTTTCAGCAGAGAACAAGACAAGTTTTTGACAGCATTACCTAGTTGCCTGCCTTCAAAACTAATAAAATATCTCTTCTCAGGGGACAGAAAGTTTGCAGTAGCTTCCTCAATAACAGCTTCTCTCTGTTATTAAATTCATATGGAGTGCACATGCTACTATTGGAATAACTAGTGGCAAGAGAAACTGCAGGAAAATGTCCTCCCCTTGAAAAAAGTTGTGGAAGTGTGCCACCAGGACCAACATGTGGGTTAAGCAAAAATTCCAGAAAAGGCAAAGACACACACATACACCAAAGACCTATAGGTCTGAAAAAGACCTACCCACAGTCCAGCAGTTTTTAATTTCTATCTGGACATGAATGTTGGCTAACTGTGAGAAGCAATTAAAACCAAGCTTCTGTACATTATAAATCTCCTTAAATGTGTGAAATTTCTGCATCCCCAATGGAATGCTTTAGTAGCCCACAAATCAAAAAGAGCTGAAATTTTCTAGTGCTAGCCCAACATTCTGAATGGCTTCGATATCTGGTCCATCATTAGCACGTCTGTCTAACCTGTTCTTACAAAACCTTTGCAGAAGATGATTCCACAAGAAGTTTTGAAAAATGACTTAGAAAAACATCTGTTATTCATTATGTTTACCTATTTATGACATTTATATAAAATGTGCTTTTATAAAATATCCATTTCAAAGATATTAATTCCCTCCACGTCTACAATAATTCAGTGGAAACTGAAGCACTGTCTGACCTCAAAGGCTACAAAGTGATCATGTAGATATAAGTCCGTATGCTTGCAGTGTTCTCAAGCATATGGAAAAACTGTTAATTATAATAAATATTTCACAGGAAAATCTTCCTCTGGCATTGGGAGAAATTCTGGTGCAAAGCAGATGTTGAGGCATGTCCATTGACAAAGAGGGCAGCTAGTTCCGTAATTAGAGCAGTATAAAAATGACATCCATTTACCCCAGATTCGGAGCTTATTGCCCTGAGGTGACACAACTACTGATATTCAAGCTGGCTTGTTTAAAGAGAATGTGTTCTCTACAGAAGTGACAACTTTTCATTACAGTGCCCTGATGCTGCAATTTGGTGGTCAGACCAATTAATACAGAATATAGAGGTTTCAAGATTTTGTTGCAGATAGCTTGTACAGAAGGTAGAACTATGTCTCCACCTTCTCCTACCCTAAGACAAGTTACTTAGTTGTTGAACTCTCTTGGATAACCTATTCTTGTTTTCTGTACTGCGATAAAAATAAGTACCAGACTTTTTTCAGAATAATTTTTCTTATTTTACAGACAGCTCTCTAAAATATGATAGTTTCTGTCTTCCTTTGGTCTGAATTCTTTTGCCATTTTTCAGAATTCTGCAGCTACATTTCTCTGTCCTGACTTTATATTAAACTAGTAGTAATACAGTAGTTAGTACTGTCCCAATATGGCAGTTTTGGTATGCATCCTTAATCCGTTAGATTTACTTCCTGAGGAAAAATGGACTTAAGTATGATCTTAAAAAGCTTAAACTCCACCAAAACTGCAGCTCCATGGGATTTTGATTCAGATTCTAAACTCATACACACAATACCTAGAAACTGATCCAATTCCCAAATCAAGTTATTTTAGAACCTTTTTTGTTTTATGTTTGCTACTTTTCTTTTTGTCATGACCTAACTACTGGTCCAAAACACTCTGCCAGGGAATGAAAAATATTCAGTGTGCAGATAATATAAATATATCTACCTGTTGTACAGAAAAGCAGAAGTACATGGACTAGTTAGTGCACGTATGTGCTGTTCTTTGAAGATTTAACATTGAAGCATTATGTAAGTCTTCTTTGGCAAATAACCATAAAATGGTACCGTTATATTTTCAACTAGTAAAGAATTTGTATGTGTTTTAGATCTTCTTCCAAAAAGTGATTTGTCTTAACAGCTGAATCTCTGGAGGAGAGTTTTAAATTGATTACATGTGAACAGCCATACATAAATAATGGTGGACCCCTAAAAATATTCAAAATATTGAACTAATAGGTAACATTCCTACATCTGTCATGACACAAACTTTATCTTGAATAACTAACTCTTTGCTATCTACAGTGTATTTTTATTTTTACTACCCAACTTAATTTTTTCTGTATGCCATACCTTTTCATGATGGTTGAAATGGTCAACACAGGGAACAAAACACAATGGTCAACACAGTGGTTAACACAATGAAGCATGTTTCAATCTTATATCTTGAAAAGCCTATAAAATGTTTGGTAGGTATTAGGGAAAGCAGATAAGATCGTACAAAATTATTTCATTTGAAGATATGGACTAATTTCCATAATTAGAAAGGATGTAAACAGATTGTATGCAAAGAAGTATTTTTGTAGAGTATGATATAAACATATTCTTTTCAAATCTATGATCAGTAATTTTGAACAAGTTCTCTTTTCTAAAAATTCCATGAGACAAATGAACCATACGGGACAATTTTGTTAAAGTGTCTTCCGCTGACAATTTAGGCCATTCTGACTTTCATAAAACCATGTCTACCCTTTGATACGAACATTTCCCATTATGCTTTTTTTTTTTTTATGTAACCCAGCCCTTCAAATTTTGTGGGTGTTAGTTACTGTTTCTTTGAAGTGGATATTTAAAATGAGAATGTTGTCTTTTTTCAGTCTCTCCTTTTTTTTTTCTTCCACAATAATGCTCATTTTATATTTTCTTCTCCTTATTTCTAAGATAATAGCAGTCTGTCATTGTATTTGTGTATTTGTGTTAAATAAGGTATAATAGCATTTTAACTATTAAGCAAAGACATTTTTCCCATATAAAAGTCAAAATAATCTAGAAACATTTACAAAAAAAACATTTATACTATATATAATATACAAATAGTTATATGTATGTGTGAAAACATAGTTACCCTAAGTTATTGTGATTTATTTGGTAGGTAATGATTCAGAAGGTTTTTATTTAATCTATGAAACTAACAGGCCATGCTTCTGTGTTACATTTACCACTTGCTTAAGAAAATGTTTTGCAGATTTTTAACTTCACCATACACACAGTACGAACGAACTAAATTCAGATGACCTCCATCTTGTATTCTGGTTGAGTACAAAATCACATCTCTATCCTGTTAACATTGTGCTAGAATGCATTCTTTTATTCTAGAGTTCATTTACTCTAGAACAAACTTGTCTGAGATTGTTCTGAATCTGTGGAAAGTATTAACTATGGACAAAAAAGTAATTTGTACTGTATTTTGATAAATGTTTTCTGATCATTAGATGTACAGGCATGTGGATATGGTTTTTCCTTTTGCCCTGCAAATGCTCACTATTTCTTCTTTGAATTATGAGTGATCTCTTTTCCAAAGAAGGGCCTCAAATGAATATAAATTATGGTGGCAGTTGTTTGCTGCTTACTAAAATCATTGGGTGTCATACTCTGCATATAAACATGCCAGTCTTCACTAAAGACAGGTTGTTCGAATAATCCTAAATTGTTTATTTCACCTCACAACCTCTGAATTCCACCTGCAATTATAATTCAGAGTTCATCTTATTACACTCAATTAAGCATGTACTTTATTGTGGGCTTCTTGGCTGCAGGCTTGATTTTCACTCTGTGTTGAGAATACTTTTTAATCAATACCTATAAATCTAGGTCTCTTTATTCCTAAGAAGAAATATTCCTTTCCAAATGCCACAGTTGAGACAGCCCTGCTACTTTGTGCATCACAAGAATATTTCACTGACAAAACACCTCTCTCTACTAGGAACAACCATTGTTGTTTTATACCAATGGATAGAAATTTAGAGAGGAAGTGAAAGGCTTGTGGCTTCATAGCAATATTCAGCTCCCACACTGTGCCATACACTTCCTGTGTGACTCTGAACAAGTCATTTCATCTTTGTGCTTAGTTCACTACCTAGGAAAGAGAGGAGCTACAGATAGTCCTTATGGGGTTCACCAGAACAATTTCATCAATGTTTGAGGTACCAATGAATTTGTTTTAAGTACTTATTTAGGATGTTAATAGCCTTATAGTATTTGCATGCTTTGCAGGGTTGTATTAGGAGGTCGTGATTGACATGAGACATCTTAGTCTTATGCTGAGAGATCCCAAAGCCAATGAACCAGACATCTAGCATTTGTATTCTGCATAATCTTTAGCATATTCTTCCTTCCTCCATCAGGCTACAAATGGGAAGTCAGAGAACAGATCTGCAAAGGGGACTTCTGAATCACATCGCAGCCTAAATTCAAACTAACTCCAAGTCCATCTCCAAGTCCAAAGATTTCAAAGACTGCAGACAGTTGTGTCTGAAGGGTCATTCATAGATCATATAATATTCATAGCATGGTAAACCTACTGTATGAATGTAGGAACAGCTAAGATTATTCCCACAAGATAATTATCTAATCATCTTTTTAAGCTACCACAGCTTCTAACACATTCTGTTTCAATGCTTAAAAATCTTCACTTAAAGAAAAAAAAATCTTCCAAAGCTAAATCTTTCTTTCTGTCTTTTTATCCTATTTATGACCTACAATAGATTTAGTGAACAATATGCACACTTTCTGCTATTGGCAACATTTAATGCATGCTAACTCTTTAGTCTTCATTTGTTTTGACTAAATAATTCCATGCTTTTCAGATTTTTATCATAGTTGATGTTTTTGCCAACTTCACTGCTCTCCTCTGCACTCTTCAGTTTGTCCATATCTTTCCTGAAAAACATATACCATGCTTCATGACTAATGTACCTATGCTCTAATATTGAAGTGTCTTGCAAAGGAGGAAACCCTATAGCAAAGTGTGACAGTAATAATGAGCTAGTGTTGTGATGCCCCACTGCATTTCCAAAATATGTCCAACTTCACTCCACTAAGTATCCTGAAGCCTGGAGGTGACAGCTTCTTTCAAAGAGGCAGTGAGGAAAAAGCTCACCTAATTTGCGTGGAGAAAGGAACTGAACACAGTTCTCCTACATCCAGTGCCTATGCCCTGACCTTCAAGTACAGAATAAAGGTAGAGCCTCTCCTGTTTTGTGTAGCCAATACAATTCCAGAGCAATATCAGAATCCTAAGCATCCTCAAGATCGTAAGCACCCTCAGGGTGCTCACTATAGCAGGACTGAATAGAGGAACAAATAACCCCTGAGACAGATAAAGGATTAATTTAGCTGTGATTCTTACAAGTGCGAAGTTCAAAAAAGGTACAAAACTGCTCAAAAGTTATTTTGGACAGAAACAGAGTGGTAGGTACCTAGAGACTGCCAATATCTAAAATTCAGACTGTGTCTAGTTTATGTAGTACAGTATCATATTGATATATTTACCTTTCTACATGTATATGCTGTTGTATCTAAAGGCATGAAAATCATTGGAACTTCATTGATTTAACTCAGACAATTCAAGCCTCCATCCCCCAATATATTTTCCTTAAACAAAAAGAAAGGTTCTGCAGAGACTTGGGAGCTCGGGGCTTAAATTCATATCAGTAAATCATTTCACAAGGCAATCTACAAATGCAATTCCTTTCTGTGAATGTGGATGGTTAATTTAAAATCATTTTCATGATAGAATTGCTGGATAACTTTACTGTAAATTTATAATTTATGATCATATTACAAATTCATGTCAAGTTATGGATGCTGTTAAAATCAAAGAGCAGATCAGCAGACATTATATTACACTACTTCCAGGGCATAGCCTTTCAATAATGTTGACCTAACCTGAATGAGAACAGGTAGCTCTGTCAGTTCCTGGAAGTTCTTTATTATGTTACAGGCTTGTATAAAAATTACCCAAGAGGAAATTAATTCTACATTTGACACAGAATCTCAAACTGTAGGCTATGAAGAATTGCAAGAAATATAGGCTACCATAGAGGCAATTTTATTCAGAACCAGATTTTTCCACTCCTCCTGGTTTATTTAGGACCATACTGTGGGAGTCATTCACCTGACAAAAAATGGTGGAAGCCCACCAGGGAACAAAATAATTCATCATGTAACTCTAATTTTGTTGACACCTGAGATCAATTTGGATCAAATATTTGAAAATGTTAATCACAATCTACTCATGCTTTATTGAGCAACACCAGAGGTTCATGTCTAGCTGCCCACAGGGCAAAGAGAAGGTCTACAGGAGCTCTATTTACCTGCAGGGCTTTCCAAAATGTGACACTTTGTGACGTTGTTTAAATGGGTGTTGTTGCAAACTAGTTTGTCTCAAACCCTGAAGTTAAAAAGACAGCTCATTTTACTCATTAGATATTTTACTCATATCCCTCAATCTGGTATTTCACCCCTCAAAGTGCTCAATAGTGCAGTACCAGGGACTGCTAGATTATGAAGGAGGTCCCTTGTCATTAGCTGCAGAGGCTGCTCACTCTGTCAGCTAAAAGAAATTCTCAATATTTCATTTAGGTAAAGGATGAGTTGTAAAAGGTTAGCACTGGGAAAGTGAAGTTTTTCAACTTAATGTCCTTAAGAGATCATAGATTATTAATTATCGTAGAGTCATAAGCTTTACTCAAAGGAGACTTGATTGGTTCAAAACATAAACTCACTGCAAGATTACTGATAAATTTATGATGGTATCTGGTATTACAAAGGGACCACAGATATCAAAACCAAGGCCTTTGGGAGGTTTCATTTTCAGTCTGTTCATGGTCATAAGAGAATCACTCCACTAATATTGCCAAGCTCCTCTGGAAAATGTATTCATCAAATGAATAATTTACATTATAAAGGCATAGGACAATAAATGGAAAAAAAAAAAAAAAAAAAAAAAAAAAAAAAGCCATCAAAGGAGATGTTTTAATGTAGTCTTTCAATTTAGAAAATGGAGAAAATGAAAACGGCATTTTTTTTCTCTTAAACCTTATGTTAATTCCTAAGTGAACATTTAAAACTATCTGTGACAGCAGAAGTGTTCTGGAATCCAATGCACCCATTAACTATTCATTAGGAAAATAACATATTTGTAATAAAGTTATAATCAGTATAATTAGATCACAGGGACATTGCTGTTATATAGTATTCACCCTGACCATCCTGGTTATGTCATCTACAAGCCAATATGAAGCCAATTGCTCAGTGAGCTGGATGTTCTGAACTTTATACATCTGGTTAATTTGTGCTGTAACTGACAGTCATTGCATGATGCCATTTCATATATATTATTCCAGAGAAGGAAAGAGAGATGTCATTGATGTTATGAAGATTCTTGACTGAATAAAGTCTTTCATCCCTCTTTTATCATCTGCATTACATGTAGCTTTTTTGCAAGACATATACTGAATGAATATTCATTATATGAATGAAGACACAAATGGATCAATGTTAAAGTGTACTCTAGCTTTTCTTCTGAGCATAAGAGAACAGTGTCTTGAAGAAGCATGTTTAGGACCAGATTTTATTATTTATTTATTACCTCTATCAATTGCCAGCATTGCTACATGTCCATATCGCAACACTGGTATTGAGTGTGAATTATTCTGCTGCTTCCAAACTAGGACTAGGCACATTTCAAATCCCCTTGTCTTTCACATCCTCTTTTTCAGCATTCCAGATTACCTTTTTCAAAACTCTTAACCAGTATGTTCATTGCTTTTATCTTTGATTGCACATCATCTACTTCTTCCTGCTTTCTCCTGTGGATGTTGGCCAGTCCTGCCTGTTGGTTATATTCTTCAAAAAGTCTTACATTTATGTATCTGTCTGTTCTGTGAGTGTAATACCTTCAGTAAGCTGCTAAGGGAACATTAAAGCTAGAAGGAAAAAAAATGCTATACATTTTAAGCAACCAGGGGAAACCACTGAGCAACCTACCAAGGGAAGCTTTCAGTTTATTAAATGTCTACAGGTAGCAACTTGTCTAGCAACTTTGATGTAATGCAAATTGCTACTGGAGGTCAAATAAATAAATACATTCAGAATAACAGAAAGACTTTGTATCACTGTCTAAAACATTTTAGGAACTTTAATTAATGATAAACAATTTTCTGAAGGATAACCTTCAACCAAGAGTTGTCACCTTCATACAGAAATTGCTAAAATACTGATAGGAAGAAGAAACTTGGTGACCCTTTCTCATTTCACCATTTATGAACTTATGACTCAATAATTTTATTTTTTTAGAAAATGAATTCACAGAATCACAGAATTCATACAATTAGTCTAGTATCATAGATGCTAAGTGTTAAATATTTAAGAAATGGAAGAGGTTTATTCCAGACTGATGACTGCTGGTCTTAGACTATAGTTATCAATACCGTTCTACCATTTACTACATCTCCCATACAGTTAGGCTGGACCTGTCTTTCCAGTGCCTAAGTTTGGGTACATTTCTGCAAATTAATATTTTCAATTAAACAAACAATTATTTTTTCCAAAATATCAGTGTCAATATTGATGACTCTTAAGAGAGATGGACTGGACTTTTATCATCATTTTTATTGTTATTAATATCAACACAATCTTATGGTAATTCTTAGATTGAAATTGATCTTTGCTTGTTTACTTTTTTATTTATTTGTTTGTTTTTTATCACTGAAGTGGTGGGAGCTGAAAAAACAAGATTGCCTTTCTGATATGAAAAATTGTTGTGTAACACTAATAAGTCATTTAGCACTTAACTTTATGATATTTCTGTGCTCCAGTTATACCTCCAAATCAGCTATACAGTTTCATTTTTCATTGTATAGAAACTGCTATAAGTTTCATGCATGGAACTTCCATAAAATACTTGGTCCATTTCAGAACATGTCTGATTAGGTTTTTCAGGTGCAGCATCAATTTTAAACTTAAGAAACTGAATGTTGATCATTGTTTATTTATTACCCTTATTTATAATTAATAGTTGGTTGTTTTGTCTTCTTTGTGCAGTTTTAAATATCTTCATAGAAACACATCCACTTCATAAGGTGTAAGATAATTTAGGCTGGAAACAACATCAGGAGGTCTTCAGTCCAACTTCCTGCTCAAAGCACAGTCAACAACAAGGTTGCTCAGACCAAAATTTAGTTATTAGGTTATTTATTAGGACCCCTGGTTTAATGAAGAAGGGATGGTTTACAAATGTTTGAGAATGATGCGACTTTGAGCAACCTGGTCTAGTGGGAAGTGTCCCTGCCCATGGTAAGAGGGCTGGATTTAGCTGATTTTTAGGGTCCTTTCCAACCTAAACCATTCTTTGTTTCTAGGATATGGTTGTCATGAGGGAAAGGGATCATATTAAGTGTGTTACATCTTCATATTAGTAGAAACAGATATCCACAATTGCACAAAAGAATTAGTGTAACTTAGTTGTTGCTTTTTTTTTTTAATTACCATAATTAAATTTCATTTAACACTTTATTTCATCCGAAACCTTTGCTGTTCTTGTTAACTAAAACATAATGTTATGTGTATTGACAAGGAACACTTAATATAGCTGAAGTGTATTTATGACATCTAGCATAGAAAGAGCCTTCTATTTGCATATTTATTTGAGTATTCCATGAATTAAACATTGTGCAGTATAAGAGTTCCCATTTTACTGTATTTTTGTATTTCATCACAAAGAAGATACGTGTTGTAGTGTGCTGTGTATCATTATGCTGATCTTTGGGGAATTTAATCTTGACCTTTTCATATTCCTTCAAACCGTGGGTAAATCAAACTGTTCTTAATAGCTGTCAATGTTATCTCCACTAAAAATGTGTCTTATATTGCATATTAGGTTAAAACTCACCACAATAACAACGTTCTGATTTAGCTACATGTAAATGCTGGTTTCACCATTTCAGAGTATTTAAATTGGTATTATTTAGCATAACTTTGTAGCTTATAAAAGAGACTTTTAATGAAAGTTTGTGCATTTTCAGTAACAAGGATGATTTGTTAAGAAAGGCAGAAGTTTGCCAGATAACTCTTCTTAAACTCCTATTTATATCATCACGAGGATCTTGTGAAGAAGACTTATGGGATGGTAACACGTAGATTATGTTATAAGGACAGCTCTAGTGGCTTTACTCCTTTTTCAGTCTCAACATTCTTTTTTAAACAAGATTCCTATGAACACACCCCAGAGTAGGTCAAATATCAAATAATGAATATACCAAATAAATTTGGTTTGGTGAATAAATAAAGACAACTTTATAAAGGTTGCCATTATTCAACATATATTATTTTTTGGTGTTATTGTTGCATTCAAGAAAATAATAATAATAAAAAAAAATCTATGGCCCTGTGCTCATGGTACAAGTCTAATTTGTTTGTTTGTTTGTTTTAAATATCCAAGAGATAGAGATAGTTTTAGATATCCAAGAGATATCCTAAAGGTAGTTTTAGATATCCGAGAGTAAGAGAAAACAAAGTGTTGCTTTATGGCAGATAAAGATGATTTTAAGCACAGGCACAGAAAAAGATGGCATAAATTAAAATCAGTAAGTTTAAAAATATGTATTTTTTTGGATTTTGCAAGGATCTTTGTTATAGAGAGTACTTAGTAGTTATAGAGAGTACTAAAGATTTAATTTTAATTAAAGTTAAATCTATAAGGGACAGTTGTGGCCACATCTTAAGGACTGAGACTAGAATAACAAATACCCATCTTCCATGCAAAAGATGGAGAAAAACTATTGTTTTGACCTGCTTCATCTTTTTCCTATTTCAAGATTTGCAAGTAAAAATTACTGCAAAACATTTCAGTATAAATTAACAAACTATATCCTTCTTATTCTGTAGCTCAACAGATAAAGTAACTCCCATAACTCTACTCATATGTAAGATGTTTCCTATAGATGCCACTTCTTTAAAGAGCCACCCATGTATGTAAGATGTTTTATGACTGTAAATAATACCTTTATGGCAAAATCAGAGAAAGAGTGGGAGGAAAAGAAAAAAAAAAAAATACAGAGACGAAAGTCAAAGTGAAAAGCATAAAGACCAAAGAAATGTAGAATGGTTTGAAAGGAGTGATGAATTCCAGACAGTTGAGTTAAGTATAGATAAACAGCTACAAAAATAACAAGCAAAAAAAGGAATTTTGAAATTACCTAATCCAGTTTTTTAGGTTTCATTTATTCATTGCATTAAGAACTGCAGGTTGTTTTTCAATAGTGTTACAATTTACAACAGCCCAAAGTTCAAGCCTGGAAGTCCACTTGGAAGGAAAAACAAGAAGTGAGGGAGCAAAACTCCCTAATAGTTCTTATATCAGTCTCTTTTCTGCATATGCCATAATGACAAAATATAATTTTCATGTTTACTTGAAGACATTGCCAGGAGAACTGGGTTATTTTCTGCACCAGTATCTAAGATCATTGTTTCACTCTGGTATATTCACCTGAGGAACCACCACTGCTTCTGTGTTTGCTGGTGTCCAAGTATGAAATCTTAGCCCCTCCATCACCACTGAAAAATTTCCATCTGATTTTGACAAAGTTAATTTTATACTCAACACTATGAGTTTTTTTCAAACAAGCAAAACATATTTTAGCTCTGGAAATGTAGCCCTAAATGTATTAACAGAAATGTCCAGAAGATTTAATTTCACAATATGACAATTGGTTTTAAGTGCTATCAGCATATATAGTCCTTCTGGTGCAGTAAAAATAGTATTTCCTAATTTGTATTTGCATGGGAAATTGCAACACAAGTGGGAAGAACACTTACAGATCCCTGTTAATTAAAGCTCTAAAAAAGGAATTATGCAAATGAACCTCAAAAGACTTTTTAAGCTCTTTCCAAGATTTTTTTCCAGTTTTTAATGAACATCTTTGAATTACTATCTTTGAATTAAAGAAAAAATATATATATAATTCAGCATATATATATTGTCATGCTAACAAGATAATAAGTCATTTTCATTCATCACTGGAAAATAAAATATTTTCTTGGAGTATTAACTCAAGATAGCTTTGATTACATATTTTATACTCTATGCAGTAGGCAAAGACAGACAGAATACATTAAATAAAACCAAATTTATGAGGTTAAATTTCATGGCTAGCTAGGAAGTATCAGTAATAAAGATAAAAATTCCAACAGCTTTAACCAAGCTATCTTAACAGAAAATGTAGGCAATGAAACAAAACCTTTCATGAAATCTTGCCAATCTCAGCAAATATGTTCAATCAACACTAAATGATATAGAAAAAACCATGCATGTGTATAGATCTAAGTCTTCTTTCTAGTTATGTTCAGAATGCAATACTTTGTTGTTTGACATTATTAATGTAATTTATTTTGGCTGAATTTAAAAGTTCAAGAAAACATAAAAATAGAGCAGAAGGTACGTTGTATGGTCTCAAACATTTCTGTTCATCTTTTTCTCAAAATAGTCTGAAAGATATTTCTGATAATTCCCCCTATTTTACTTTACATTTTCTATGTATTTGCCAAGGAACTGAAAACATATATGTACCTTTATACTAATATTGCTTCTGTACACACTTGTGGCAAATTAAGGCTTTACCTAATAATTTTGTCAGATTATTCTGAGAAGTTTTAAATCAGTACAGATGCTTCTAAGGAATGTGCAGTGTCAGAAAATCTGTTTCATTAACCATAGGAACATAATAAAGAGAGGCCTAAATTCAATAGTTTCAAACAGTCTACAGCTTCCTCACAAGGGGGAGCAGGGTGAAATGCTGATTTATTCTTTTTGATGGCCAGTGATAGGACCCACGGGATGGCATGAAGCCACATCAGAGGAATTTCAGGTTGGATATTAGGAACAGGTTCTTCACCAAGAGTGTGTTTGGGCACTAGAACAGACACCTACATTATGTACTCATCCTGTCTGGGGCAGGAAGTGATAAAGTAGACAGTCTGTCTTTCCTCCTGGATAATTTCACTGACCACAAAATTCAGGTAACTTCCTTACGTATGAGCGGCTGAAGTCACTCAGTTTGTTCAGCCCAAAGAAGTGGGGAGGCCTCATGGCAGCCTGCAGCTCCCTCACAAGGTGAATGGAGGGGCAGGCGCTGAGCTCTGCTCTCTGGGGACAGTGACAGGACCCAAGGAAATGGCACAGAGCTGGGTCAGGCTGGGTGTTAGGAAAAGGTTCTTCACCAAGACAGTGGTCAGGTACTGGGACAGGCTCCTCAGGGCAGTGGTCATGACACCAAGACTGACAGAGTTCAAGAGACATTTGGACAATTCTCTGAGTTACATGAACTGTTTTTTTGTTTGTTTGTTTGTTTTTGTGTGGTCTTGTTTGGATCCAGGAGTTGGACTCCATGATCCTTGTGGATATTCTATGATTCTGTTCTATGATTCCACAGGTACTAGTACCATTGAGGTATCCAGCCTCACCTGCAGCAATTACTCCAGAAACTCCAGTAAGTATCATGTCATATGTGGTAGTAATGCTCAAACATCTCAGATATCCAAGTGTGTCTCAAATATTATTAGGCATATATGCATTTTACATCATATAACCACTTCTGTGGAACAAAAATACATTTTTCTTCTTCTTGTACAACTCCCTTAAAGAATTGCCAATTGGCTTCTTTATAGGTTTGGTCCTCTGACATCTGTTTCTTCAGAAAATAGTAACCTTATAATAAGCAGTTTGTTGAAGAGTCGTTCCAATGTAGCCAGTTGGACCCTACAGAAATTATTTTATTCCTATGTATATAATTCAACTTTAAGAATAATTTTCCAATTAGAAGGTTACCCTACTTCCAGCAAAAGTGAAAAAATAGTCCACTTATTAGTCAGTTGGTGAGACCATTTGTCGCACAAGTGAATAAAAATGAAAAACTTTTAAATTAGCTAAGAATTTATCCTGTGGCAAATACCACTAAATTCCAAGAGGAAAAACAGAGCTTAATTTGAAAAGTTTGCTTACTTCTTACCTGTGTTGTTTACAGCACAAAATCACACCCACACTTGGAGTGGTAAACCAGTAAGAATGACATCCATAGAAATGTAACTTATTCTAATTCTTTCATTTACAAGACAATACAAATCCAAGTCAGTAGTGACTGTTTCCTTTTTTGATCATTACCAGTCATCTCTGTTGTTGCTTTATCACATGGCCCCATGTTTCATTTAAAAAATAATAATAAAAAAAAGCCCCTAACAATATGCACACAACAACAAGGCTACACATCAACAGCTAAAGGGAAGTCATTCATCCCATAATTGCCCTGGCCTCAAACAACCCATGAAGTAGTGCACACAATAAAGGCAATCTGTCCTCTTTTAAAGCGAAGTTCAAACAGCTGCCTCGAGTTTTCTATTGCATATTCAAAGAGATAATGTATGAAATTATTAACTTCTGCACTGGGGTTTATGGCATTAAGAACCCCCCATCAAGCAAACAAACTAACTATGTGGCTGGTTTTAAGGATTGCTTTGTTAAAGACTTCTGGGTCAATTGGGCTTTCAAAAAGAGCCTGGATACTTGAAACATTTCGGAAGCTAACTTAATTGAAGACGGATGGTGTCTGGCATCAGAAATGCCCATTTTCCTTTCTTTGTGTGTCATTCCCCATGTCGTTTTGTAAGTGTACCTAAGGGTTATATGCCAAGATACCCAGGGGAGAGACTTTTGGGTTGTTTGACAGCTAGTGTAGCTCAGCTATAAGCCAGTGAGCAGCGCAATTCATCAGGGGATTGATCCAAAGCTTGTTAAAGTTAATGGGAGCATTTCCTTTCATTTTATTACTTTAGATCAGAACCACTGCAGGTATCAATTTAACCATATCTTGAACCTGCCCAAAGGAATATGCAATAGGATTTTTAAAACTGCTTTGCTGCTGTTTTATTTAATAAACTAGTTTCTGCAATTGTGCTTTCCCTTTTAAATTAAATATCATGTTTACTGTCTTTTTTTCTTCTCCTCTTGTCCCCTACCAGCCCCCCTGCAAATATTATCTTATCACGAAAAGGTGTTGACCTCTCCTCTGCTCCTCCTCCACCCTCACAGTTCTTTCCCCAAAGGATTTAAAATCATTAAGGGGAAAATAAAAGGTTTTCCTCTCTGAAATCAGGGTTCACTGGATTTTTCTGTCATTCTTTTCTCCTTGTGTGACACAGAACAGAGCTTTCTAATGAGATTTCTGACTTCCCAGCAACTGTGCAATGCAATGTTTCATTGTATTTTTAATGGACAGAAAAAGTTTCCTTTTTCATTGTCATTTTTTGACTTTGGAAAACTTTATTTATGTAAAGGCACCTAGCTGATAACCCTAACAATCAGAAAGTTTATCATCTGAGTTCCCCAGTAAAGAAAAATGTCATCCCATGGTCCAAAATCTGAGTGAACAGCCTGGCCCCAGTCCCATAGTGGGCAATAAGTGAATGCCCATCACTAGTTATGAAACCCAGAATTCAGCAAGACTATGGGGAGCCTTAAAGATCTCATAAGGCGACTGGCATCTCAGGCTGGGGTCTACCAGGAACCAAGCAGTGAGCTGCCTAAGATAACCAGTTGAAACCCTTAAGATAAATGTTTATATCTTAAATCCCACTGCTCTAGGGTCATTCATTAGTCCATCACAGACGAAGAGAAGCACAGTCCTTTTTCACAGATGCATAGCCCTAAATTTCCACTGTTACTGTAATCTTAGCTCTGTTTGAATGTCTAATATGCTTTATTTTCCACCTTTGAGGCATATTCTTTCCCAGCTATGAAATGGATTTATATGAGACTTTTAATTACAGCTACTAACTGAAGCCCTACACTTTCTTTACCATGAACAATATCGAATGGTAATTAAATTATTTTTGTCTATGGTCCCCTGTATGTTTCAGAACACATCAGTCTCCATTAGATTAGGTTTTACTTACATATCTGCAAAAAATTCTTAGTGTTGCCTGAAGGAAAATAGAGCATGCACCCTTATTCATATATTATTATCAATAAATTTCTGAAAGAACACATAAATTATTCTCCACATTCAGGTAGCCTGTATATATTTATATACACACATATATATATTTAAAGACCAAATAACATAGTCTAAGACTGTAACCTCTGGGGGCAGAATGTCTGCTTGGTGCTAGTGCCTACTCCTTTTAACACAACAGTCTGAGGAGTATCTAGGTACTAGCCTAAAATAGGCATTACTTAAAATATACTTGGTAGATAAATAACCCACTTAGATTGGTTAATGAAGATTTTATTGATGAAAAAACTTTTAAATTCTCCTTTGCTGTTCCTGACTTCTCTTCTGTGAACAATTGAAAATAATGTATTGTTCTGGTTAAAATAAAATACAGTGTAAAATCCATTCCTAGGAGGTTTGAAAGCAAAGAATTTGAGGGCAGATTATAAGGCATATTGCTTCAAACAGTCACTTATACATACAGTGACTTAATGTCCAGTGTATGGGTGAAACTAAAACAGAAGCAAAACAGTCATGTTGGTACTATTGTGTCCTTGCTCTGGGGGTTGTACAACTTTAGCCTGATGTGTGAAAACTCATGCTGCTCGCAATGTAGAGCCATCTGAGCAACCATTACACACTGAATGAACCTAATTGTCCAAGAGAAACAGACAGGGACATTTGCAGATATAAATTCAACCATGGTGAAGGTAGTAGTAGAGTTGTAACATTCTGTAAATTACTTTCACTGCCCCCTTACAGGGCTTTCACTTGATTAGAAAAGCTGCCTTTGTTTTTGTTGTTGTTGTTTGTTTGTTTGTTTGTTTTAATTTGGGAGGGGGGGGGGAGGCACTGCAAATGCTACAGTGCAATGCTGTCCATTCCAAGTGGCTTCTTCAGCTTCTGAATCTTATATTCCATCCTGCAAAAGCACCTGCTTTGGTCTACTCAAACTATAGTGTCTCTCTTAAGGGAGAGAAACTGTAAAACATAGACTTCATTTTAGCTGTTGATTTACAGAACACGTACTAGAAACCATACGTAATCAAAGGCAGTAACTTACTTGAACAGCTTCTCAGTTGGAAACATCTCTTAGGGTACACATTATGTACCCTAAACCATGGATATTTTACAGTGCTAATGACTATGTATTGTATTTGCTAATTACTTTACAAGCCTTACAAGATAAGGTTTATTTTTATGTTGTAATTCATTTTGTATTTCTTTGTACACTTTATTTTGTCAGGGATGCATGTCTTTGTTGCGTACTGGATAAGTATTTCTTTGGAAGTGACACTATTTATTTATTTATTCTTGTATTTATTTATTTATTTATTCATGTATTTATTCTTCCTCATGATATGCTGATTCTTTGTGAATGGCCTTTATTGTCTTTAATCTCACAAACTGTCCTGCTATTTTCCTCTTCTCATTGTTTCTGCTCTTTCATCATGTACAAACCACCTTCTGTCATTCAACATACTGCAAAACTTGTGACCAGCTTGACAATAAATTACATCCTTATTTTAAAATACATTTTCTTAACATGTGCAGCTGCATCAAGTGAGAGGACACGATTGTCAACAGGTTTACATAGCTAGCTTGTCCTTAGATTATGTTTATTTGCTTACTGCTGAGCCACCAAGTTCAACAACAGTAAGATTTACAGGAAGAAAAGTATATGCTATTAATGTTTCACATGTTAAGTTTTATAGTTAAGTGTCACTAAATTAACTGTTTATAATTTTGTGATAATACACAAAATGAATCAGGTCATAACGTACTGGTGAGGTGTTTTTTTGTTTGTTTTGTATTTTTTGTTTGTTTTTGTTTTTTGTGTGTGTGCTTTTTTTTTTTTTTTTTGTACTTATACACTGTTCTGAATTCTCCATATAGAAGGGTTTAAAACTATGTATTGGCCTTATTATAAGTCCTGTAAGGTTGTTAATGAGGTGTGTGTACACAAAGCACGTGTCATGGTTTCAGTCAACTGACTGCATTGCCTAAAAAAAACAATTACTGCCATCTTGAGAAAAGAAGAGTGCTCCTGGGTAATACAGTCAATGGCTGCACTTCCTCATGAGCAAAGTTATAACACAGTGATAATCTCCTGCTAATAAATATGTCCTTTATTGACAATTGCAGAATGCAGAAACTGCGGGCCAGCATGGGCACTAATTACAACTGGTAACAATTTTCCTATTGATTTCAGTGAGCAGTAGATATAATTAGGAGGAAAATAGCGAAATATCCTCATGAATACTGCTCCAGCATTTTCAGTTTGTAGAATCCAAATGGGGAGGATTCATCTCATCTCTCTTTGTCCATTTCAGAGTTACTCTTCTAGTCTAAGTCAGACTTCTTAATTCACACTACAGGCAGTAGGAAGAGGTGTTAATATAGACGAGTTCATTTCCTGCGTGGTTTCACAAGAGAAGGAATCTAGAGCACTAGCTTATAATGGCTGCCCAAGATTTTGACTGCCGAAGTTTAGATGAATTTCATCTAGTATTATTGATTTCCAGGAGAATGAATAAGAGGACAAATTGACTTCCTTAATGGCATTAAAGTCCACGTGTTTTCAGTCTTCTTTTGTAACTGACCTCTGTGGAAGGTCTATGCCAGACAGCACCCCAAGTAGCCTCTAAAATTACTATTCTTCTAATTGATATGTGCTAACAGAAGACCTATCTTCCAGAAGTCTTCCATGTGTGACTATTGATAACCCTTCATGACCTCACAGAAGTGTAATTTGCATGGTAAATTTATTGGGGTAGCAATCTAAATTAGTCTATAAAATTGCTGAATCTTCCTCAGTTTAAAACTTGTTTCAGATTTCTCAAGCATACATTGCCTTCACCCCTACTCTATAATTTAGACCTCTAGCATTCATTTTACTTTCAGTAATACAGATTAGCATTTTAATCTGTTCCTTATTTCACTGAAACTAATGGTAAAACCCATTTTTACCTCAGTGAGGGTCAAACAACATTTTAAAAGCATCTTGCAAGTTTTAAAATGAAAGAGAGTTGTTCTGTGGTTTTGGTTAATACTATATTTGAAAAGATTTTAATGGAATTTATTGCTGCTGAATTTGGCTAAGCAGAGTTTTCTGACTTTCTAAAAGGTTATGATATATTTTATCTTTTAAAACTTATCTGTCATCAAAGAGGAGTTATCAAATTTTATTGCTTTCAATCATGGAATCATGCAACTGTTAAAAAAGTGCAACTGTTAAAAAAGTGTGCATACTTTCTAGTTGACCAAAGTGTTCTAATCATTCCAAAAGATATTACAATGAGATTCAATATTTTTCAGAAAGTTAAAAATATTCCTCCACCACTTTAAGGAGGGGTATTTAAAGTACTCAACATTACTGCCTGCAGCAAGTTCTTGATACATCTTTATTCTCTTTTATAAGTATTAAAAAAATAATTAACCTCCTTCCTCCTACAAAAATATGTATTTCCTTTTGAAGTTAATGAAGAAGAAACAACAAATAGATGACCATTTTCAAAATATTTTCTGTTTAAATAAATATTTATTATGGGAAATTATGGGAAATACATTTTATAGGGAATGCTGATGACAATGCTCCAGTCCACTATGCTGCAGTAAGACAGTGCTTTACGAATAGTTTGTCTTCCAATAATATTTTATCCAACAATGAGACTGTGATCTGATACAGAAAATTGATTTTAATCTTTCTTGGTTGTTTGTGGTAGACATAGACAGACAATATTAGAACCTCAATATTAGGTAGTGTGGGAAAAAAAAAAAAAAATCCTTTCTCTGAACAGCTTATACATGAAATATAAAATAAAAAGCACCATTACATCTTTCTGAACTAACATGTAAGGCACAGTTGACTATTTTGATTTTGCACAGTTCAGGAGTGTGACTACTTACATTGTTATGCTGTTCTTCATGGGTATGTCTTTAAGGCTTTTGCATTCAGAAAATTCAGAGTTTACACTGAAGAATTTGTGGCTAAAAACTAATAAGGAGTTACAGTTGAGATAATTGAATACAACATATCCTTAGTTTTAAAACAGACAAATTGGTAAAGACTGGAGGTAAGATCCTCTAGGGGCCAAAGAGGTCTGAGTCTCTCACAGTTCACATAAATGACATGCAGGGAATTTATACCAGGTTGTGCCAAAGGACTTTCAGCACAAGCCTCTTGAAAGGCTAGTTCTCATGTGGATAAAGCAAATAATGTTGTTTGTCTATTTGTTCAAGCAAGCTAAGTAAGCAAACATAAGCTAACGCAATTTGAAACAATATTTAGTATTTTGTATATATAGAACCTTTTAAAGGTATCATTAGCTGGAGGTTCTGTAACTAAGGTGGTGCTCACGTTAGATGCAAAATGGTATTATAAATAAGCCGACTGAATTTAGTTATTTCCATGTGTTCAGAACCAATGCCTAGGGACTCAGCATTTTTCAGAATTAGACCCAGAACAAGGAAAACAATAAGAGAGTTTTTCTTTTCTTTTTTTTTTTTTTCTTTTGAACATTTCTTGTATATTTCATTACCTGCTTAGATTCGTCCAGCTTTTTCACAGCTGTGGTTGAGATGCCAGCTTTGGGGCACTTCCAAAGATTTCTCTGCCTTCCAAAGTCACATGATAGCAAACTCTTAAATACCCAGATATGAACAGCTGCACAAGGAGGCATCCAGCAGCTGTTGAGCTTCTTTACCCAGACAACCACAAGCCAACAGCACCAGAGAAAAGGTGCTGGGCTGGAGGGATTCATCCCAGGGAGCACAGTTGCTCCATGGTTATCAACCAGCATATGGGTAATCTGACTACAGTAATTCAGGTCACCAACAGGCACAGGAGGGCATCCGTATGTGTTGAATACCATACACTAAACCACTTCTAGGTTCATCTGTCATTCGTTGTCATCAAACTTAGATCACAAGCATTTCAGGTTAAAATGTTCCTCTTATTATGTGTTCAGCATATGGAATATCCTCATCTGTGCTGCAGACTTCGAACCTGAAATTCATACACACCCCTGGGAAGGTGAAACAACTAGCTTCTTCCACTTCCAAAAATTCCTCCTGAGGTCATTTACGTTCTTAAAGAGATATCCACCTTAATTCATCGATCTTTGATATATCACTCAGCACCTTCCATTTCATTTTCCAATGGGAAATGCCCCATGTGCTGTATATTTTTAGCATATAAGAGTGTTTCTTTACAAAAAGTCACATAGCTTCCATGTTTCTCCCTTTGTTTGTACATACAGAAAATGTCTGTTGCTTTTCTCAGTTTCACTTTCAGACTTTCAACAAAAACACTCTGACACCTCTGAGTGTAGGTCTACTTCTGAAAAGAATTCCCATCAATAAGCAGAAAGTGAAGATATTAACAAAACCAGAAGCTCTTGAGATTACTAAGATCCCTCTCACAATCCCTGTGATGGGACCTATGCACTAGAACAACTGGAAAATATTATCACTGTATAACAGATAAATATCCTGACACTCCCTCTCCCTCTCCCCTTTTCTAATTAAGTTTATTGTTTCTTAACATGTTAGAATTTTCCTTGAAAGGAAAAAAATGGACAAATAAATTTGCAATATGAAAAAATGGAATATTCACAGGGAAAAAAAAAAAGAGGAAACAAATTGTCAAGGAAAAAAATCTATCCTTATTTTCTAGAGAAAGGGCAAAATTGTTTGTGGGTAGTGGGATATCTTTTGAGGGAGGGAAGGGAGAAGATTCTTTTGTTTTTTTGACCCAACTTGAACTGATCCTAAGAAAATAAACAAAACCCCTACAAACAGCCCTTTCCCACTACCCTTTGATTACTTTTATCTAAGGGACAAGGTGAACTGCAACAAGTTTGACATTTAAATTTTCATTATTTCCCATTGCTTTGTTTTTAAATCTGAAGTTGGGAAACTGCAGTAAGCAAAAACTATATTGCTAAACAATGCATTTTTTGTTTATCTCAGCAGGAAAATGAAATTTTTGGAACTGAAGATCATCTTCATCAATGGAGTGATCCATTAGTTTAAATCTGGAAACACAGTGAACCTTTGGTGTAACTGGTTGCTGAATCTCAACTAAGCCCAGGACACCTACCACACACCCTCAGAAAGTACACCAGTTCTGGTATGAAACATAGGAAGTTAAGTCGCTCTCCTTCAAAAAGGTAGAGAATATAAATATGAATCATGGTAAATAAATGAGATGACTTTCTGGCAATTCATTAAATTGTCATGGCTTCCTTTGTTGATCAACCACTTCATAACTGTGATTCTTTCAGATCACTGCCAGCAGTTTTGCATCTCTTCTACAGGGCTGCTGTAGAGGACTAAAAACTGCAACCTAGATCTAAAAACCTGAGATCTCTTTCAGAGTATGGTTGTTCAGGACTCATATACATTATTATAACTCATATCAAACCAGGTAATGAGATGAGCACCCTTTTAACAGTCAAATAAAACAAATACTTCTTTCCAGCACCCCCACTCTTGGCACAAACTTAGATCACTGACACCACAGAGAGCTCATCACCGCTTCAAAGAGTAAAGAATCTGCCCCTGAATTATTAAAATATTTCCTCTCCCACCTTGTTAATTTAATAAATATAGTTCAAAGAATTTTTTTATTTTTTTTTTTTATCTATAAGGAAAGTATGCTTATCTTTTAAAGTAGTGTATTGCAGCTGAACTGCGAAGATCAAAATGTAGCAGTGAGCTAAAGAATGAAAAGGATACTCATTGCTGTGCCCTGCAGGGAAACTGAAAAAAAAAAAAAAAAAAAAAAAAAAAAAGAGAGAGAGAGGCTTTTGTGCTTAGAAAGAGGAATTTAAAAATTCATTACACTGGAAGTGATACAGTGGGTTAATTCACTGCCCTTTGGAGACCTGAAATGTATTTGTGCAGAGAATGTGTTTTTCCAAATCCCCGAACCACCACCACACAACTTGGCACGAAGAGGAACAGCTGCAGTGCTGCAGGTCGGGGGGACGTGCATTGGCAGAGGCTGAGCTGGGGAAGCTTGCTCAGCACCTGCCTGCATCGTGCCTGGCGCTAGCTGGTGCTATCAGTTTCTGACTTCGTTAAAATCTTACAAAACCATCACATTCACAAATCTTTCTCCAAGATAACTGTTGCCAATAGGAGACTGCATTTTCCTTTGTGCTTACAGTTTCTTCCCTACGCATATATTTAAAACATTTTTACAAGCATTTAAGAGCTGAATGAACATGTATTACATTAATAAACTGGATTTTTCAAATAGATGGTCTTTTCAAAGATGATATTGATTGAATTCACTTGGTTTGTTTTGAAATTTCACTTCCAAAGCATTATTTGCATGGGATCTGAATGCTTAGCCAATCTTAGCTAGTTCTTTGAGCTAATGTGGTTAAAACATGTGGGACTTTGAGCCCTGCATTTTGGGAGAGGTGCTGAGATAGCCTGTGACTGTCCAAAAATGTTTAACCTGCACAGCATACATGCTTTTGCAGAGGACCTGGGCTGCAAACAATCACTTCCATATAACAAAGCAATAAGGCATGTGCTTAACATTAAAGATTCAGTGAATAAACTGTGTAAAAAAGCATCTGATTCCATGTTTTGCAAAACAGGAGACAAAGCAACAGTGCAACAATTCTTATGCAGGCATACAGGTGATCCATGTCCTTCATTAAACTCAACCCCTCACTGATGTGCTTTCTGTAGCTATTCTGACTCTGCTAGCATACTAGTTACCTGGGTGATGAATGAACTTCTCAGTGTAAAAAGTGCAAAACAAACAGCAAAATACAATTTAGTACCTTTAGTATCATTATCCTGTTGACCAAAGGTATGGGACTCATTAGCCTCCAGAAAGGAAATATTATAAACCAGTCAACACAATATTCTTATTCATGTGTTTGTTATCATAAGACACTTTATTTGTATAAGAAGTAATTATTTCTCAAATAAGACATAAGACTGGCAACAAGATCTGTGAGGAGATGATAAAATATTGGCTGCTAATAGCTTTGCGTAGGATTAGACAGTCATAATCCTCAGGTATGATTTATACGGGCAATGTGCATGGAGGGGATTTAAATCTTCACAGGTCAAGATGATGCTGAATGCAGGGGGTTTACTTTCTGGGTAAGTATGTTGGACAGTCAGTTATTATGCAAAAGAAAGTAGGGAAACTAGTAAGCCTGTGTTATCCAGAAAAAGTTCTTTCATGGTGGCAATGGCTGTTTACTTACTCATATTTATGTGTAGTGTGTCCTGTGTGTTCTGAGCAGACCTGGTGGACTGCACCTCCCTGGAAATTTGGACAAAGCCTAGATTGACATTTAATCACTAAAAGCTAAATGGTAATGGGGCACATGGGGAACGTGGGGTTCAAAATTAGCAAGGCTGTGTAAATGTAGGTGCCTGAAGGTCCTAGTGGTGCTCCAACTTACATTTAGATACCTACATTATGTATTCATCCTGTCTGGGGCAGGAAGTGATAAAGTAGACAGTCTGTCTTTCCTCCTGGGTAATTTCACTGACCACAAAATTCAGGTAACTTCCTTATGTATGAGGAGTGGATGAAATCACTCGGTTTGTTCAGCCCAGAGCAGGGCAGGCTGAGGGGAGGCCTCATGGCAGCCTGCAGCTCCCTCACAAGGGAGGGGCAGGAGCTGAGCTCTGCTCTCTGGGGACAGCGACAGGACCTGAGGGAATGGCATGGAGCTGGGACAAGGCAGGGTCAGGCTGGGTGTTAGGAAAAGGTTCTTCACCAAGACAGTGGCTGGGCACTAGGACAGGCTCCCAAGGGCAGTGGTTACAGCAATGAGCCTGATGGAGTTCAAGAAGTGTTTGGATGCCACTGTCAGATACATGGTCTGGTTTTTGGGTAGTCGTGTGTGGATCCAGGAGTTGGACTCCATGATCCTTGTGGGTCCCTTCCAACTCAGGATGTTCTATAATCCTATGATTATCAATTCCCCTTTTACAATGTAAATATAATCTTGCTCTATTTCATCAGAATCATTTGAATGACTATGTACAAAAGTTGGTAAGAATTAAAATATATGTATATATTTCTTTTTAAGGCATTTATTGGCTAATCTTCAATCTAGCTCAAAGCAGGTATTAGCCTGCTTTTTTTCACAGAAGGTGTGAAAATTGCAGGAAAGGATTCAAGTCATCTAAATAAAGGTCAGTTAAGCCTATAGTATTTTGCAAACAAAGCATCATTAGTAGAGCATTAGAGACAATGCTATATTTCATACACAAGCACAAAAAGAGAGTATACTTACTGAATTAAATAATTCCTAAGCAGCTAAAATGGACTTCATATATAAAGAAAAACATAATTATCTTGAACTGGACAATGTTTTCATAAGTTTAACATGTTTAATGGAAATTTTATATGAATTTTTACATACATGAAACTTGCCTCTTCGAAACTTACATAATGTAACAACAAGCAGTAAAAGTGGTTAAATGACTGTGTTCCTTCCATAATATTTTTACAAGCCATAATCTGTAACTGCTGCAGTTGTACATGCAACTTTTCTCAGCTGTACTAAGAAGAGCAAAGTAGTCAGCAATCATTATATATTTTAAATATTTATTTAGCTCACCATTTCTGGGTTAAGAAAAAAAAAAAAAAAGAACTTTGCAAATGTTAATTTCATACTTGTGTCATTCATTTCTCTGTGTAATACTATATATTTGTAACAGGTAGAAACTGTCAGTTGGCTGGTATAGTCAGTACTTCTATGCACTTTACAAGATAAATTTTGTTTTCTTTTCTCTCTTTGAAGCAGATTCTAATAACCTTGTTCATATCCAACAGTATTATATGATATAACGAATTCCAGTGAAGTATATAAAATTGCTTTTAAAATGTTCTCTGAATATAGAACAATGTTTTGTCCTTTGTTTAGATCTTACAAATCATTAAAACTTCAGCTTCCAATATTTATAAAATTTTGAGCCGCTATAAATTTTGTGACGTAACCACTGTTCAACCCCGTGTTCAAATTCCACTGAAGTAAATAAAAGATTTTGTTATCAACATCAAAGGGAATGGAGCTGTATCCTATGCCAACTTAGTCATAGTTTGGAATCTTCAAAAGCACTCAGCCTTGTTTTTAACCCTGATCCAAATTACGTAGTAAGTAAAAATCCATGTAATTTCAAAGGAAAGTCTTATAAGTAGTTTGAAGTGCTTCTGAAAATCCTATGTACACTGTACACTTAATATTTCAAATTTAGCACACAAATTACACTACATACACTCACAGGAAATATATATTGAAATCAGAGCTGTTTCTGCTAATGATCTTTCAGATACTCTTGATACAAATGCTAATACAAAAGAGTAGAAAGTTGTAGGAATAGCCTTTCAGCATTTGTTTGAAAGAATGCATAATGCTTCAAGAAAAGTGCCCCTATTGAAATCAGTAATAGAATTTCTGTTGATTGCAGGAATTCTAGGATTTCCTCCATTTATATATTTTATGTTATTTAAAAGCTTCAGAACATTACTTCAGTGAAGTAGCTTAAAAATAATAAAATCCCATTTAGATATTGATAGATAAAAACCATTGCACAAATATCATATGCAACAAAAAATGTAAAAAAAAAATAAACAAATGTACGCTTGATTGAAAGCACATTTTCCTGAAAACATGTTGGAAATGTATTTCTGGCAGCTAATTAAAGCTATTCCATCAGTCATGTTTGTATGAGGTCCAATGAAATCTGAAATGAAATACATTAAGAAGACATGTTTTAATAGTTACTTTTGTCCTGGGATATCCTTAAGTTAAAATATTGGTATCATGGACTCCAATGGGAGTTCTACAGTTAAATTTGAAGAATTGGATTTTACTGGCTTGTAGATGTTATCCAAGTAAGTTTCCTTATTTCTAAGGCAATGGAGTTACAAACAGATTATTCTGGAAAAATTCTACATGTCCTTAGATTGCAAAAATTGGAAAAATTCTAGATTGAAAAAATTGTACTCGTCCCTACATGCCAACAGATTTTTGACCATCCAACCCTTTAATCCCTTATCTCTCTAGTTCCAAAACAGAGTAATTTCTTCCCTGCACAAACCAAATTATTTCTGAGAAAGCTGTTTGTTGTTGCACAAATGCCCCAATGCTCTAACTTTCAGGTTTACTTTCAAGTTTTCTGTCTCAGGGCATTTCCATTTGTGTATTCATATCTCAAGCCCATAAGCAAAGCAGAAATAATCCTCCCATGAAGCCAAAAATGCAATCTGTCTGCAGGCATGCAGAATTCTATATATCATTATGGTTCTGTTAATGAATGCAGTCCACTTGCATTCATTCAAGGAATCTCCACCTGCCAAGCACCTCCATGTTTCTTTCTCCTTTGATAGAGCTATATGATTTGGAAACCTTCCAGGCATTGGCATTTGCTTCTTTAAACAGAGAGTTATAAAAACAAACAAGCAAATAAGTTCTATATAAATACCTGGAGAGTGAGATTGTCTTCTACAGATACAATGTAGTTTCATGAATGAGAAGTAAAAAGTTAACAAAAAAATATTAAAAAAAAAAAAAAAGAAAAAAAAGAAAAAAGAAAAATTAATAGAATTCAACAACAGCTGTAGCCATATGTTAACCTGTAGAACCAATGCTTAAATAAATAAATAAATAAATAAATAAATAAATAAATAAATAAATAAATAAAAGATCATTTTTAAATGCATTAGAACAGAGTACTTTAACTGCAGGTTAAAAACTGTGAAACTAAATGTATGTAGCACACTGGACAGTTAGAAAGTAAATACTGTATAAACAAGACATAAAATTCTAAAATATTAAAGCAGACATATGAAGTATAAGAAGTTAAAGAAGAAATAAGTAATTTAAAGGTTGCATTAAATTATTTTTAATGTGAAATAGTGTTAATACAGGCATCAAAAGAACTGCTTTGTCAACATAATGGGATTACACTGCCATTCATGTTTTGCAAAGAGATTCTATCAAAAACCACAGACATTTACCTTACCCTGCCAATGACTGTGTAGTTGTGCACACCTGCAGTGCTATAAAAAAACATTCTAACTTCCAACCCACACACAGGACATGATCCTCATGGGTGCAGAGTGTCATCAACTAAGCAGAACGGAGTATGAATTGTTTTTGTGAGTCATCATAGGTGGTTCAAAACTATTTAGAAACGTATAGAAGAATTTGTGGTGGTATGATGGTTCCTTTCACCTCTGCAGAAAGACATCTGAGGGTGTTGGTTGGCAGTAGGCCCAACATGAGCCAGCAGTGTGCCCTGGCAGCCAAGAGAGCAAACTCCATGTAGGGGTTCATTAAAAGCAGCATAGCCAGCTGGCCAAAATAGGTGATTATTGCACTACATGTATATTTAGTGGTGGTGTGGCCTTGCCATGACTACTGTGTGTAATTCTGGGCTCCACAATATAAAAAGCGTGTTAAGGTCCTTAAAAGCATCCAGAGGAGGGCAACAAAGCTGGTAAGAGGGCTGGAAGGCATGTCCTGTGAGGAGAGGCTGAGGACACTTGAGTTGTCTACTCTGGAGAAGAGGTGACCTCATTGCTTTCTGCAGCTTCCTAAGGAGGAGAAGTTGGGAGGCATATGCCAGTAACCAATGAAAGGAAGCATAGGAATGACACAAAGCTGTGCTAGGGAGGTTCAGGCTGAATGTTAGGAAAAATTTCTTTACTGTAAAGGTGGTCAAACACTAGAACAAGCTTCGTAGTGGGGTGGTTGATGCCCTATGCCTACCACTGTTCAAGAAGCATTTGGATAATGCCCTCAGTAACATGCTTTAACTCTTGGTTAGCCCTGAAGAGGTCAGGCAGTTTGAACTTGATGATCTTTGAAGGTCTCTTCCAGCTAAACTGTTCTATTTGATTTGATCTGATTTGATTTGATTTTATGATATTTGATTTGATTTGCTTCTAAAAACTGGAAACAAAGATTATTTTCATCAATTGCATTTAGGAAAATGCTTTAAATTGAATACAATTAAACTCTGCTGTGTTTCAGCTACAATATGGTGGTTTTGACTGGTCAAGTTATATAAGGAGCCCAAGAATCCAATTTTTCCTTTAGAAAAGAAATCAGTTAAAATCAACATAACTTTTATTTGTATAGCAGAAATGGGCTTTGTTAAAATCTCACTTTAACCATTACATTTAATTTATCCTTATTTATTGCCGTATTCCTTGCATAACTAAAGATTTCAAGTATCAGATATCAAGTATCCTATGTGATACAACATGGCACATTTCAACAATGAAGTAAGCATTTGGATCAATTAAATGTTTATTAAAACTGAACATTGCACAGTGATACCAGAGATGGCTTCCCGTTTTATGAATTGACACACAGGCCTCGTCTGAGAACAGAGGCTCTCTGTGGCTGAAAGAAAAAAAGGAAAACAGTAGTGGTACAGAGTCTTCTCTTGATGCCTGTCTAAATCAATGAAAACACTTACATGACTGCTAATTCTTCTTGCATCAACTGACAGTGCATGTTCACTAAATCCATACATGTGATGAGATTCTTTCAGAGGATATGAAAGGGTATGTAGCAGATATTCCTATTAGCCTTTTCTTTTTGACACTTCTCTGACAGAGTAACTGTTTGGAGTAAAATATTTGTTTTAATTGCAAGAAGGAAGATGAGGTAGCATCACAGGAGTTAGTTGTGCCATAGGACCACCATAAAATGACTGTTATTTGTTAATGTCATTTACAAACTGCTAAAGTCACATTAGTAAGTGGAAGCATTTGATACTAAGGAATTTAACCATACAATAAATAAAATTTATGGACAGATCATTAATCTTTGACTGCAAGGAGTTAGACTTGATTTTATGCCAAAAGTTTGACTCTAAAGAGTTTGCCAAATGGCAAAATCTCTGTTATATAAGAAATACATATTAAAATAAGACCGTTTAAATTTTACATCTGCTGTGAGAATAGGCAAACACCATCATATTTTAACATAATCTCCAAAAGTAATTCCTAATTCAATAAAAACATCTAATAAAAATTGGCATAAAGTTGCAATAAAATTAACTAATGAGTTGTGTACTACATTATGTTTTCACTTCCAGCTTGTTAAAGCAGCAAGTTTCACCACTCTTTCTCATTTGTTACATTTCTCCCAATTTTTTTAATGTCTGTGTGGGAACAAGAAAGTACCAGCTTGTAGCTGAAAAATATATAGAAGTTCTGTTAACAAAAATACCTGATATCCAGAGAAAAATTCATCATAGTGCTTCAAGGAGGAAGAAGAGTAATTACACTCCATACATGCACTGTATTATTGCCCCAAACTATGCTTGGAAATTATTCAAGTATGCTATTGGACATGGGCCAACACCACAAAGAAGGCCATGCCACAAATGAGCAGCCCCTAACCCCATGCATTCACATTGGCACCAGACGCAACATGCAGCTCATTGAGGAGGATGGAAAAAAGGAAGAAATAGTTCCCATTTACCTGCCCAGAGGTGCCAAATGGCTGATGGTATTAGCACACTGAATATTTTGTGAGCCTATATGCATATAGAAGTGTTTCAGAAACTATTGAAAGGAAAATCAAGGTAGTCAGCTAATGCGAAGAGCAAGGTGCCCTTAAAGCAGCTGCAAGGATTGCAGCAGAAAGAAATCTGTTTCTAGTCCTGCTTCTTGTAAATTACTTTGGCCAACATTACAAATATTGCAAAAAAAATTCTTTAAACACTAGTAAATTCAGATTTTTAGGTGGCACATATGGAGATTGGAATGATTGGCATTTATTATTACAATTCAAAAAGAATTAAAATAAAAAGAAACTCACCTCTATTTAACTAGATTATTTACACATGGTTGCTTTCATTTTACTATGAATAGTTTGCATGTGCAATATATATTATGCTAGTAATTACATACTTCTGATGAGGAACCAGAAAAAAAGGTTCATTTTCACAAAAAGTGCATTATAAAACATCTTATAAGGATTGTATCTTACCTCAGCACTTTAACAGGAACTTACATTAAAATTAATTTTAAGGTAATTTTTATCTCAATTTCTCAATACTTTATAAAGCTATTGTAAGAAACACATTTACTTGGCTATTGCTTATAAACAAACTTAGACTTATGATACTTGTGATAAACTGTGTATAATTTTTTATACTGTCTGGTTTCCTACTTATAGTATGAACTACACAATTCTATATGCTGTGTAAAAACAGATAATGAAACAGCAGATTCCCTGGCAAGCTTCTGCTTTCAAGGAGGGAGGTTTCATCCTGGGACACAGGGATCTATAACAAAATCATAACTGGAATTCATATCTTCTGGTTCACACTTCAAGAAAAAATCCTGATGGATTCTGATGACTTAGTGATATTATGATCACTTGAATTTGTCTTGCTGTGGGCCCATCTTAGATTTTGGCCAAAAAATCAAGGTATTAGACTTCATGAAGTTTCTTTATGTAGAAGCTAACCTGTGTAGTTACCTGGAGATACGTTCAGCCATGATACACATGGCCATGCAATGCCATTGAAACACATCACGGATCCAAGAGTCCCACTGTTGTGGCAGATGCAACACGGGGTCAATAGCTATATCCTTGTGGCAGCACTGGGAATGCATATAAGATACCATAAGTTATACTGGTGGGTCCTCATCAGCTATGTATAAGCCCCTGAATGAGAGATATCAATCTCAAATTGAGTTCCAGCCTGACTGCTTCATCAGTTTAAGTGAAAATCAGTCAAACAGTGTGCCAGGTTGAGACCCTGTAACAAAATTCAAGATGGTATGGACAACTTGGCTCCAGACTGCACAGGAGACTTGTAAAAACACTGGTGTGGTAATGAAAGTTTCTTTCAGTGCTTCTTAGAAGGTCTCTGTCTAGCCCTTTATCAGGAAGATGTCAGGTGTCTGGATGTGCAAGTGTAAGAAAAGGAACGGGCATCTCTTCATAAGCAGCTAGATAACGAACTGTAATTTTCTACAAAGGAAATGAGGAAATGTTTTCTATGAGGAAACAGAAGTCACTGGAAGAATGTATTCACATGCTCCAAAAAAATCTGTTAAGCAATGTTAGAAAAACAAATGTAATTGAAAAATAGTAAGTCATACCTGCTGAAGTCACAACCCAAGATTAGAAATCAGGATCTTCAAACTTCTGGATTTTGAGCTTATGGGGGAACACGCACTGGGACCATGTTATCAAATTTTCCCTGAAACCATGAAAGTGAAAAACATTCTTTTAATACACACATGAGAGATAGAAAAATAGATGTGGATTTTTTGGTTTTGTTTTGTTTGTTTCTTCATTTTTCTTTTTGTTTTATTCCCCTGGAAACAACTTGTTTCTGGGGGCTAGAGCACTAAGCATCGCGTAGTAAGATGAAGCACTGAAAAATGGAAATGAGAGAGGGAATGAAGGCAGGATGGGTGAGTAAAACTGGAAAAACAGCTGAAACCTGGAAGAGGGATAAGAGAGAGAAATATAACCATGAAGGATCAGATAATCAGATATAATATAGAAGGAAAATCCTTTAGGGTTAATCCAGAACCACAAAGTAGCCATGTTATTGAATACCACATATTTTATAAGTATCACTTAAACCATCTATTTAATCGAATACAGCAGCTGCATGGCACAGTGACACTTAACAAACAGCTGAGGAGAGGAAGGATATAATACTTTCTACAGAATGAACTTTATGAGTTTATGATGTAATGAGCTGAGTCAGAATCTGGCTAGGATGTTGTAGTTAAGCTTTTTAATCTCATGAAAAAGAAAAAAAAAATACTACCAGCTATTTAATGACCCCAGTATCATTTTACATCTCCGTTGGGAAAAATCCTGTGCTGTCTGCCAGCTAACATCTCATGGACCTTGATTCAGTAACATCTCCAAGAAAAAAAGTTCCGCCAACATTGTTTCCTCCAGTTTATTCTTCCAGTAGAATTGTTCTCAGGGAATGCTACCAACTCTGCAAGACATGGCAGGGTTGTATTTAAGGCAGTGCACCTCCTAGAGAAATCTGCCTGAATGTAGTAGATACAACAAAGCCTTCTGCTCTCAGATCTTTAACCCTGTACAAGCCAAAAAAGTCTGGGAATGGGTTTCCATGCATTTGACCTCATGTTAAATTGTTGCCTCTAATCTGATTTAAGGTGAAAGTTCATGTTGTCCATTCCTCAGGACTCACATACTCTGTATTACTCACATACTCTGTAATGTGAGTAATACTCACATACTCTGAGTAATGTATTCATTACTCACAGAGTATGCCCTCAGTTATATTTCTCATAATTCACTCAGTTTGTCTTAATTGTATTTATGAGGAAACTGGGAGAAGATATTACAAACCACAGCTTTTTTTTTTTTTTTTTTTTAAGTAAACACTAGTGACTTCAAATACTGTGACTAGTGTGATGACTACTGATATTTGGTCAAGAAGCATCCTAATTTCAATTTTTAACCTCAGTTAATCTTTTTAAGGATGTTTCCACATTATAGAATCATAGAATCATAGAATATCCCGAGTTGGAAGGGACCCATAAGGATCATCAAGTCCAACTCCTGGCACCGCACAGCTCTACCCAAAAGTTTAGACCATGTGACTAAGTGCACAGTCCAATCTTTTTTTAAATTCAGACAGGCTTGGTGCAGTGACTACATCCCTGGCAAGCCTGTTCCAGTGTGCAACCACTCTGTTGGTGAAGAACCTCTTCTTGATGTCTGGCCTAAACTTCCCCTGCCTCAGCTTAACACCATTCCTGTGGGTCCTATCATTGGTGCTTACAGAGAATAGGTCACCTGCCTCCTCCACTTCCCCTCGTGAGGAAGTTGTAGACAGCGATGAGGTCCTCCCTCAGCCTTCTCTTCTCCAGGCTGAACAGGCCCAGTGCCCTCACATTAAAAAGAAAAGACCACAGTTCAATTAAATTTGTTCAAGTAAATGGTGCTGACTTCACAGGTAACCTTACGTTGGTTTAAAACATATAATGCAGCACTGGCTTGCATCCATTCTACCATATCATTCTTTTCATCACAGAGGTAAATTTTGATAGGACTCAGCAATGATGGCCTTGCACCAGCACTGCTGAACATTTTCTTGAGTGTTCTAGTTGGCATAAACATATGATGTTACACCACACAAAGCTATTCCACTGCATTCCCGACATATTTTCAGTCAAATGCCTTTCGGTTTTTAGCTGTCTTTGCCCTAAATAATTTATTAGGGGGAGGGGGGGAGGGGAGGGAGGTGAAACCAAGGTTCAGTTTTGAACTTATAATTTCCAGTAGGAAAAATCTCCATTCCCTGGCCAGATCTTGCTGGACCACATACATAAACAATAAATTTTGTGCATTATCACCCCATTGCAACTACTACATATAAATTAACACTATGTAATGAAATAAACTGCAAATAATGTATCTGAAAAGCTCTTTTCAGAGGATCAAAAAATCAGGTTTGGACCACTGCTATGCCCTTAGATGATATTATCTCACAACCTGTACATCTAAAGTACCTTAACTCAAATCTAGGTACCAATCACTTGTATTCAATCACTTTCATACTAAGCCCAGGTACAGTGTGTTTGATTGCAGCATAAACTCCAGAAGGACATCAAGTTTTTATTTGAACACACCTTCAAGTAGTGTTTTTTTTTTTGAAAGTCTATCACCCAAGTATTCAATTTTTTCCCTGTGTTTGACTCCCACCCATATCTTTTGTACTCTCAGTACCCCTATTTTTCTCTGAAGGAAGAATTTATGCGGTGCAATCAAGTTGCCTCTCATTGGTACACTAAAAAGTTTGAGATACACAAAATCTTGTTAATGTAATTACTCAAAGCATTAAACTAGTTAGGGAGGGACAACTGTCCAAGTGTCTAGCAGCAGCACAGAGCTCACTCTGCTAATCCAAAAACCTGCAAGAGATTTAAGGATCCTAATGGTGCCGTGAACTCATGGTACACATTTGATAGTGTTGTGAAGGCACTGTTATCAATCTCAAATGCTAGCTTAAAGCAAGGCTACCTACACAAACCACAGAGATGTTTAGAATACAATGGAAGAATATGTTAATATTCTCTCTGTGTCAAGTAATTTTTTTCCTTTCCAAAACATTTTTACATTTTTTTCCTTACTTTTTTTCCTCTGTCTGTCTGTCTCAAATTTTCAAAAGGTTTTTATGGAGATGAACAACAAAATTATTCTTTTGTTTTTCATTTGTAAAACATTCTTTTGCATCTCCCTGAACTACTGTCCACCCTGGAGCCACCTTCAGTTCAGTATTTGTGTTGGTTTAGAAAGTTTCTTAACTTCTTAAAGTATTATTTAAGCAGAATAGGAAACAAACCAGGTATACAGATTTAATTTTACTTATCTTTCAAATCATACAGATGAAATCAGTCATCTCAGTATACTTCCTAACCTTATTAAAAGACACAAATAAACTTAAAAGACACAAATAAACTCTAGTGTCCATTGATCCAGTACATGTGATACAAGACACATCAAACCTGAGGGACCTTTCCCAAACAATCATTACTATTTTTGTTTGTGTGTATAACAAAAGGAGATGTTACTACCCACTGCTTAATGACTGTTATAGCGGGTATCATTCTCTACCATCTAATTGCTCTTTATTCACAAATGAAGAAACAAATATAGGGTTCTGTTGCAAGAAATACCCTAAAAGCAACACCATACGTTGCTGAGAAGTCTCTATACTGAGAAAATACAGACATATTTTTAAAATTTCCATTAGCCCCCCACTTTTATTGAATAATGATTTGCAAACACATAATAGTATAGTTTTGGCTAAGTTTGCTATCTTTGCTATCTATTGGCTATCTTGTGCTGTGAAACTTCTGGTTCAGTGTCACCCAGTGTCTTGATAGATTGGGTCAATTAAAATTTTATCATACAGCCGTAGGTCAAATGTACCTTTTTCTAACTCATTGCAACTTTTATTCTACTATATCTTCATCTGTTCCAAAAGAGTCATCTTTTAAACGGACAAGCATCAATGAAAACAGACCCCTTTTCTTGAAATTAAAAGCTCTCATTCTTCTTTAATATGCAACTCTTTGAATCCTTGCTCCTTAAAATAAATTCTAAAAAATAAAATATTTCAAAATTTTAAGCAAATATTTTTTTATTCAGTGAAAAAAAGATGCTATCAGAAGCTATCAGAACCCAACAGCAGTCTTCAGATATTTATCTGCCTGTTCCAGTGGGTTTTCTATATACTTTTATAACTTTACAGGCTTCCTAATACTGTAATTAAATATTATGGTTCAATGTTGAGATAGCTCTCAACCACTAGTGAAGTCTTTTTTACTTATTACTGTTTGACATCCGGGAAGTGAGAAGACATGGGCAAATGAGGAAGAGTCAGCATGGACAAACCCTGAATCCATCTTTAGGTTTTATAGACCTCCTGGCTGTATAACAACATTCTGGACATTGTGAGATTTTAAACATGCCTCAAAGATGAAAATTTTAAGGCATGAGATCATTCCTGGATAAAAGTACGTTTTAAAATAAACATGTTTTCCTGACAAATATTTTTATGAGACAATTAGCAGCCCTTCCCTTTGCAGTTCCCTTAGAAAATAAGCAGACACTGATTCACTTCCAAGCTGCTGATGAAAAAATAAGAACTCAGAGGAAAACAAAGCAGACGGACAATACTGTTGATATAAATGAATGAATACATTCCATTGACAATTCAGTTTGTCAGTGAGACTCTAAATAGCCAACAAGACAGACTTGCAGGCAAAGTAAGTTTCCTGCTGAACAGCAGCACGTGGTAGAGAATCAAGATCTGAAAATACTTGTCTGAAGTGAAAAATACTAAAATATTTAGGTTTAACAACAGCAAAGGAACTTTACTGGAAACTTGTTCTGATAACATTGAAGTGCTTTTGAAATTATTTAAATATTGAAGTATAATTTTACATTTTAAAAGTGTAAAACAAACTAAAATGCAATAAAATGTAGCATATTACATGATTTTAAATGATAAAATAATCTTTCTTAAACCCAAAATGCAACATCCTAATGTAAGGATTATGCATGGTTTAAAAGAAAACATGAATTCCTACATGCTAGTCTATAAACTAATATGGCAGAATTTTGAAGTGATTCCATTGAAAGTACATATTGACACATTCACTGGAAACATTGTAATTTTTACAGAATAGCATTTCACCTCAAAGACTGTTGACTAACTCCATAAAATACTTTTGGTATCTTATTCTGTTAAGAAAACAGCCCAGTTGTGGGTTTTGCATCATGATAACTCATAAATTCAAAGGAAATCTAATTTTTATACACACTGCAAACAGCTTAGAAATCTATCCTGCCTTTGGAAGTGACTCACTGTGACACACGCACAGACACATCTGGTATTTATAGTTTCCTTTGTCCCAGCTCTGGAAGCCTCTACACTCATGTCAGGTCATAAGGATCCTAGGGCAATATAGAATTTCCTGAAAATAGTTTAATTGCTCACTGACATTATCTTGAGTGAAATCTAATTAGAAATGAAGACTTTGCAGTTCTTGCCAACTTGCGAAACATGCAACACTACGTTTATTACTGAGTAAGGGAATATCTGTCATGTCATTTAATCTACCGAACATGATAGTAAAGTGTGGTATTCTTTATCCCTATCTTTGACCATACAAAAGTAGGATGTCTGAGTCTAAGCTACTGACCTTAAACTGCCTCTATGGTCAGTAGAGAGAAATAGCCATTTCGCTTGACAATTCATCTGACCTTTCTTAGGTACATATTTCAAGATGAGATGAACAGTCCTCTAGGGATTGAAAATGAGATAAACTGCCATCTAGAAATTTGATATCTGTATCTAACCTAATCACCCGAGGCTTTCTCTCAGGTGATGGAGAGAAATAGGTTCCCTCGCATGACCTTCATTATACCCCAGGGAACCTAACCTCTTGTGATATGCCTCAGCCAGACTGCAGTACAGGGAAGGCTGGTAGCAGGTAAAAATCACTGAATCTGTGCATGTAGCATAACTTTTTAACCCATCTATCAAAGAGTGGAGTCCCACAACATGCTCTCACTGTCTGACACCTTACTCTCCGGTTTCACCAAGGTATCACAGTACGTGCCCATGCTGTTTCAGCTGCTCACACACATACTGTAGTAATGATACAACAGAGGATCATTAAGAATCTCAGTATATAAAGATGAAGGAAACATCCTATCTATATTTTGCATTGGACTGAAACTTAATGTTGCAGTGGTGTAGCTCTGAATTAACCAGATCAATTTCAGTGCAGTTATTGTGGCTTGAAGCCAGAAGAAGAGCACAATGGTGGTGTTTGTGAGTCTGTCTTCAGTTGATGGCAGCTGTTTAGCTCATCTTTGATCATATATATATTTTGCAGTTAAGCTTCTTGGTCACACTATCTTTTCAGAGATAGCTGTTCCAAACAACCCCCGTGTTCACATACTAAGAAAGGTATTTGTGCATGTGGATTAACTGGTTTTTGGTCGTCATGCACTTATTCACTTTTGTGTTGGTTTTGTTTTGTTTACAAGATAATATTCAGCTACTCAAGGAACATAAGCAGTGTCATATGACACAGCTGAGCTGAGCAGCTGTACATTAACATTGGTGCAAAGTGTTCAGTTGTAATGCATCAAATAGGAAGAACTCTCCCCTCTCAGGTCAAGACAAGAGGCTGGTAGCTAATTTAATACAATGGTGACCAGCAGATGCTCCTAGAGAAGAGTATCAGGGCAGAGCATACCTATGGTGATGCATCCATAGAACACACTTCCAGTTTTCAGTACTTTCTGGCTCAAAGACTTCCTGAGCTGGAATGAGTCTTTGTATTTAAAATCTCCAAAAGGATTTTTCTTTCATGTGAATTTATAGCTTTTTTAATCTGTATAAAATTCTATCATTGCAAGCACCCAACAACAAACCAGCTCAATTATACACTGTGTGAAGAAACATCTCTCTGTTTTAAATTTCCAATTTCCAATTCTTAGTTTTATTTCATACTGCCTTTTTTTAATGGTCAAAGAGATACAGAATAATTGTTCCTCATTAACCTTCTCCAGCTCCTACATGATTTTGTAGACCTGCATCATATCCCTTCTCATTCATCTGAACAAGGCTGAACTTGTCTACTGAGTCATTTCTCCTTTTGAAAGGTTCCATAACATGGATAATTTTTCTTATATTTTTTTTGTATCATTTCCTGTTCTACTACAATGTTTGCAAGCAAAAAGACACAAAGAGAAAGAAAGGTGTATCAGGATGAGTTACAAAAATTATGTGTTTTTAAGAAAATGTACATTCTGGGGGGTCATACAGTAAGAATAAACAAAAGCCTGTGATTTTCTCCTACTTAGATGAAAATCATAGAATCATAGAATATCCTGAGTTGGAAGAGACCCACAAGGATCATGAAGTCCAACTCCTGGGTGCCCAAGAGACCACCCAAAAAATCAGACCATGAAAATGAGAGCACTATCCAAATGCTTCTTCAACTCTAGCAGGCTCAGTGCTATGCCCTGGGAAGCTTGTTCCAGTGCCTGACCACCCTCTCGGTGAAGAACCTTTTCCTGATATTGCGCCTGAACCACCCTGTTGCAGCTTCAAGTAGTTTGGTGGCAGCAGTCAAAATACCTAAATAAAGATGAATATTTTCCACAAATACCTCCATCTGTTTTTGGATAAAATCTAGACATGCAGATTTCTCATGGATTATAATAAAACACTTCCACAATAATTTAAGAAATTGCTACTCAACAAATATGAATTTTAATCCTCCCCTGTTTTTATTAGAAAAACATTCTAATAATATGCCCAAGAGTTTCAAATGAAGTGAGCTTGGTTGCTTTATTATTATTATTATTATTATTATTATTATTATTATTATGTTTTTCCATTTAGAACTTGGAAATTCCAGATGAGAAAAATATAGTGTTATGCAAACATTTGAAAAATATAACAAGAAGACTCCTGTAATGATAAGCTGTCAGTTTGACATAGAACTCAGGCAAAATAAGAATTGAATCCTGGCTGACACAGGACTCAGCAAAGAGCTAAACGAAGGAAATATAATTGATGCCAATTTAGGAAACTATATAGAAAATAAATCGTGTCAAACCAGCAATACATTTTTATGGGATTATGAGTTGACTGATGAAGGAAATTATATTAACCCTGTCTTTCCCTTTAGACATTCAGTTCTAAGTCACATTACATTAAACTAGATGATGCTAAATTAACATGACACATAAAAATTTAACAGGGTATATAGCAATGGAATAAAAGGCATTTCAAAATATTGTTATAAAATGAGACCATTTCTATGAAAGTGGTCTTGACTGTATTTTACTTACTGTTGTCTCAGAAATCTGAAAGAAAACAAACACAGTTAAAGTTTGTAGGTGATGACCATGATAGCAATAAATCAAGACAAGTTCAGGTCAGTGACACACAGCTTAGGAAACTGCATGCAAATTTTATTTTCAAGTGGTCAGGTGTGATTGGTTATGCTGACAGAAGTTCTTGCATCAGTGTTTCCAGGAGGGCTAATACAATCATCCCATGTAGAAAACACCTTGAATAGGTGCTCAAAGTTTGTGTTATCTCAACATTTTCCCCTGTAATACTTTGTTTAGTTATTGTGTCACTGTCTGAAAAGTTTCGAAGGACTGAAGAGATTCAGAGAATAAACACTGAAAAAGCATTTCTTATACCAAATGGTTTCAAAAATTCAGTCTGTGAGAGGGAAGGCTACTGGCAATCAAAGTTTATAAACACACAAAATAAAACTGTGATCTCTTTGGTCTAATATGTAACAAAACATAGTGGCTGAAAGACGGGACTAAAAAGTTGAAGACTAGAAATGAAGAACAAGTTTTTAACAGTGAGTGCAATTAGCCAGTGAAACAACTAACAAATGCTTTCAATCAAGACCAAATGTTTTCCAAAACATTTCATACTCAAGTTCAAACTAAAAATATATAGGTGATTACAATGATCCCTTGTGAGTTCATAATCTATGGCTCTATGAAACTAAGCACACCCTGAAGACCAAATATGAAAACAAACAAGCAAGAAATAAACAAGTCACTAATAGTCATAAATAGTATGCTCTTTTCAAAGAAACTAGAATTACTTCACAAATAATTCAGAAACAATAAAAGAAATAATAATTAATTAATAATTTATTTCAAGGCAATATATCATTTTGCTCTACTCTGAACTTACAGTTCTGTAACTGCAAGCTGAATAATGTCCATTGAATATACTTAAGTGTTCAGTAAATCAAGAAAAACAGAAAATGCTCATGACTTTTTCAATTCATCTTTTCATGTTTTCTAGCATTCTCATTTTTAGCGTCACATGATTTTTCATAATCACTGTCAAGCAAAATTGTCTAGCTGCAGATAACATATATGATTGTAAGGATGTTTTCTTTCTCTTTTGAAGTTGTCTTTTTGTACTCTCTTGAGAAGTTTTGTATTTAAAATCACCTCTATTGAGTACTTACTAGAAGGATAGTCTATATGACTTAGGTTATTCTATCACAGAAATATTGTTTTCTCTATTTTGCTACTCAGAGACTTTTTCATTAACACAATGTCTTGGTTTAAATAGGACCCATCTCCTTTAGGGACACAAAGGAACAGATGATGTTTTTTCAAAATTTAGATAAACAGCAATCCTTGCATAATGGTGGGCATTTCCTCTTTGGAGGTCACCACTGAATCAGGACATTCAAACAAACTCACCGCTAAGCTGTTCCCTGGGGCTAGGCTCAGTTTGTCCAAAGCTATGCTTATTACATGTGCTTTGGTCAGCAGATATGCAATCTTAGACAATAGCTTCTTTCTGCAAACAATAGCCAGTATTAAGAATGTCATCAGATATAATGGCTATGAGTGGGACAATTCTGCTTTCTTATGAAAGCTTTCATAATGGAGCAGTCAAAGTGTGTGTCTGTGTGCATATGCGTGTGTCTGTGTCTGTCTGTGCATGTTTTAAGATCCACCAGCATGCTGCAGAAGCAGCCTACTGGTCTCAGAAGAGCTTGCTCATGAAAGGTGCCATTTATAGTGTTTTCACAGTGCCATAGAATGGAAACATTAGGTAATAGTAAAATCCCAGAGCTAGACTTACTAAATTCTGAAAACTTACTCACATTACCATGCTTTATAGGGCTTTAGGGACTTCATAACAACAATCTGTGCAACTGCAGACTTTGTTTAATGAAAAAATAAATAGAAATAGTTACCCAAAAAATTAGCCTAAAGACTGGTATTCCCTTGTTAGTGCCCTTTAATAATTTTTGCTATGCCTCCATTTGCACACTGTCTAGAAAATAAAAGGCTTATTCATGCACAAACACACAGATCTGCCTTCTCAGTGAGAAATTTTGTAACATTTCTGTAGTAGAATCAACTGTAGCAGCTCAAGGTCTTTTTCTGAAAGAGGAAAAACGGTTAGCTGGATATTGCATTACTTTCAGGAGATTTCTTCACTGTTGTGTAATTTATCTGACAGTTGCCACAGGGCTTACATGCCGCTTTAGTTACCTTACTGATTTTTAAGGGATGGATATGAATGTGGAAATTTGGGGATCATTCATTTTTCCCCCTAATTTCACCAAATTACATGCACTGTGATTTTAGATAAATCACACTCTTACACTGTTTCCATTTCCATATTTATGATAACTTGTGGGTTCACTTTGCTTTGCCTTTAAGCAGTCAGAAGCAGTCACTATTTACTTTTGTCAGGGTTTGCATCCCAACCTATTGGGTTATTCTGATGTGTCCTCTAAACAATGTCCTCTCAACAGCTCTCCTTAATGTTCTGTCATGTATTTGTTGTTGGTGTTTGTTTTTTTTCTTACTGGGAGGTATCAGAGACAAAGCTCCAGAATGACTCACTTTCTGTACAAGGCTCCCTGTATATTTTAAATGAAACAGATATAACAAAGAAAGCAATGTGAATTTATACAGTTATAGTGTGAGAGAAACAAAGAAGTTGGTTGAAAAGACTGACAGAAATATATCAGCCTCCCAGTCTCAAGTGACCCTCAGGCAGGTACAGCACATATGCCTTCTGGCTTCAGTGCAGACGGAATTCAAAGGATCAGCCTTTTTGTGACCCCAGATATGAGCATCTGGCTAAGACCAGCATCCTTCACAATTTTGGCAGTTTGCAAAGACACAGACTGGCCTGGATTACAAATCGGAAACACTCATCACAGCTGAAAGTGCATTTTTGCCATTGGGATACTAGAAAACTGAGAAAGACAGACATGCAGTTGGGGGAGGAGAAGGCAAAGCAAGACTGCTTTTTCTCTACTCTTGAAGCCTATGATGCAAATATTTATGCATGAGGCTGAGAGGAATTCTTGGGTCATCCTTCTACCCTGTCTAAAAACATACCCGCGTCTGAAAGGAGAGCTCATAACAGAGCCTAAGTTTGAAAACGTGCTGATGTCAGAATTTTGCTCTATTTACATGCCTTTGGCAAAGAGCAGCCAAGTACCTGCTTATCATAAATCTCTCCTCTCCCCTCCCTCCCTTCATCCTCTCCACTGAAACCCCTGCAATTTACAGTACAGAACACCAGTGCACAAGTACGTTATTCTGTCCATGAAAGCAGTGCTTGTGAAAGATGTTGAATGCACAGTTCTGGAGACCCACATCCTCTGCAGTATAGCAAAGGAAAAGAAGATACATCATGGATAGCAGCACTGTCAGCTTCCTTGCTCTGACTTACCAGCTTCACTGAGCCTGAAGAAACACCCACTGGGGTGAAAGGATCATTCATTCTTTATAGCCTAGTTGTTGTCCTAGCTGCTAAAACTGCTGTATAGGCAGCTAATTAGAGCCAGTTATGGTTATGACTTTTGCGATGCTGACAGATGTGAACTGTTCACCCAAAGCTAACCCTGCAGGTTGTGTCACTTATAAAAGCTATCAGATGGAACAATCTGCTAAACTACAGTAGATTTATACCTGTCTAAAGATGAAATCAGAGACAATATGGTTTAAAAAAAAAACAAACTCCAGATCCATCTCCCTATACCAGAAGATGATACGTACAGCATTCTTGAGAGATGTTTGTCTAACCTATTTATATAGATTTCCTCTAACAGGGACTCCACAGCCTCTACATGCATTTCATTCCAGTGCTTCAGTGTAGGAACTTCCATGAGAAAAGTGGTATTTTTTGTTGTTGTTGTTGTTTTGTTTTGTTTTGTTTTTGTTGTTTTCTGTAGTTGTTGTTTTTAGTGTTGAACCTAATCTCCATACTTCTCATTTGTCATATTTCTTTCCTCTGAATGGGGTTCTGTCATACACCAGGTAAACTTGCCTCCCCCCCCCCCTTTTTTTTTTTCTGAGTTTATAATTCTTTCCTCAAGCATATCTTTTAGATCATTCTGTGATCATTTTATTACTCACTTTGGACTCTTGCTGGCTGTTTCATATCTCCCTCGCAACACATGTCCAGAACCAGACAGGACACTGTTCCAGTCTTTGCTTTGCAAAATTGAAGAACACAGAAAGGTGATCACAGTGTTTTACAGGCAGTCTTCCTGCCTATACATCCCTAAATTCATGGGCTTTGCAGAACCAAGATGCAGTTCACCCATGCATGTTGTGTGAGACAAATGACTCATTGCTGTCATCCCATTTCTTCTTTGTCTCACTCTTCATCCCCCAAAGAAAGGGCATGCTCTGGAGCCATGCTTCAAAATCTGTGCAGGAGCATTGAAAAGCTTCAGGTATCCCTCAGGAATTATGTTAAGGACAGTAATAAATAAAAGATGAGAAGAAACCTTCATAAAACTGTTATTTCTCACCATTACAGCTGAGCAGAAGGTAAGCAAATCTCTGTTTACCAGCATATCAATAATTCTGGGTGCTTTTCTTTTCAGTGCCTAATTCTTGCCTTAGTCCTGTGAAAGAAAAATTACATATTATTGAGAAAAGGATTGCATTATTTAAACCAGCATGCAACAGTAAAAACATCCATAGGTTTGGGTCCTGACTGTTTTTCTTAAAACTGATATCTGAATACAGACAACACTCAAACTGCATTAAAACTGTTATTCTCATGACAGCAAATATCTCTGAGCTTGTGTATTAATCTGGAACTTTTGTGTATCACAATGCCCCAAATGCACAGCTGTCAAACAGATTATTTCTGTGATTGATATAAGATGTATGGATATGACGTCGAGAAAAAGCTGCATTGTGGGACAAATGTCCCTGAGCTTTTGGTACTATAATTCCCAGAGAACTGGTATGTGTTTGAATTGGTTTACTATTAGCTCTCTTACTGGAAAAACACTGAAGTTCCTCAATACAACATTTACAATTCACATAATTTAGATTTTAAAAATAAAATAAAATTAGCTGTGTAAATAACTATACACACTAAGACAAATATATATAAAGAGAAGAAAAAAATTAGATGCTATTCATAGTATAGTATTAATCATAGCCCATTCATTCCCCTAAAAACAAAGAGTTTCTATAAAAATTAAAATGCATGGATATGTATGCCCTTGGGGAAATTCCTTGTTTAAATATTTGTACATAGTGAGAGAATGTTGAAGAAATTTACAAACAGGCATTACATTTGATGATAAGATTACTATATTGAAAATAAAACCAAACGCTATTGTATATATATAAAAATACATATCAAAATACTTCCTATGTTAAAAAAAAAAAAAAAAATATATATATATATATATATATATATAATAGATTCTTCTTTGGAATGAGAAGCATGCTTGTAACATTGTCAAATGCTGTTAACTTTACATCTTATTCACATCAGGGCCCATATTTTGCCAACAGTGATGAGCAGCATCTGACCCCACAAGCCATTTCATTGAAATAGTTATTTTGCTAGAAAGCATGCTAGGTTAAACATAGTCTAGATCTATATGACTGGAAAGAAACAGCTCACCTTTCTGTTGCTTCCTTCACAGTGTTGTCATTGAAGTTAAATGACATTAAGTATATATGATAAAGTTTATACAATATGAGCTTGTCAAAATACCTGCTACTTTTCACAACATTTGTCCATAATGTCACATTTTCTATGACATTATAGCTTGAAATAGTACAAAGATATATAGCACTTAGGGCTCAGAAAGACCTTTGGCCTTTGACCTTGAAAGATCTTTATGGGGAGGCCCATGGTGGATTGAATTTTGACAGTACAGTTCTGGGGCCATACAAAAAAGGTATTCACATTGACCAAGTCACTGGATGTTTCAGGTCAAAATGTCAGCAGTTGTCTTTTTTAGCTGACATCCTGATCTGAGAAAGTTGGATTTAAGGTTTTCTTGATTTTCATATTTTGATTTCTTGCCATATATGTCTGTGTCATTAGCTCCCTGGAATGCCTTTCAGTTTCTTCCTTGAAAAATGCTAAAGAAGTTCTCACTTTACCTACTGACTGAATAAGAATACAAAAACAACAGACAGCTGTGAGGCATCTGCGTGTCACACAAACACTGCTGGCACAGTTCCTGCATTCAAGAGATCAGCAAGAGCCTAGTAAATAAGCTTTCTTCACTAAAGACCACTTTTGTCCATGATCATTGGAGCTGTGCTTTACTCATACACCCTCTGAATTCCTCTTTTCTTCAGCAATCACACATGCCTAGCATGATGGCTGATTCTATTCTACAGTTCTGGGCCATGTAATTATGTGAGTAATTGGCAGACAAGATGTTGTGAATACCTGAATCCCAGGTTAATTGAAACTAACACCTGCCTGAACTGTGCTGTTGTAATGGATGCAATAATACAACAAGATCAGGTCCTATTGAGTTGCATAATCTTTTCAAGGCAAGGTTTTTGATCTCCCTCCTTTGATTTGAGGGTGGTAGTAAACTGAAGTGTTATGCTTTTGTTGAAGCTTATAAAAGATGAATCTGAGGCTGAAAATGAAGATCCTTCCAGTTAATCTGTATTGAGAAAAATCAGTGAGCACACATCTTTTGCTTCTTTCAGTTAAAAAAAAAAAAAAAAAAAAAAAAAAAAAAAAAACAGATACAGCTGCCAACATAACTGTATTCAGTAACAACATAAAGTTCACTCACCCTGGCGTAACCCAAGTCATTACCCACGTAGTGCAAACTGCAAACTGTGGATTCATAAAACTCCATGTGACCAGATTCCCACTAGCATCATCAAACATCCCAAACTGGGTGAGCATTACAGAAGATGTTAGCATCCTGTTCTTGGGCTGAGGTTGATTTTCTGCTGTGCTGTTTTTCATACTGTCATCAATTTGCTTAGACGTTTCCTGTGTTACTTTCTCATTCACAAAATGGTAGTAATTGTATGTCCCTACAGCACAGACAGACAAGCACATCTTCTGTCAGAAGAGAACAGAGATATTAAGATTCCCAAGTCATAGCAAGGCCTTGAAAAACAGTGTACTTTATGTTTTAAAGCCTCTCTTTTGAACATAGCTTTTCTAGTTGTTGTTCTGTTGTTGTTGTTGCTGTTGTTGTTTGTTTACTGAAAGTATGCCAATCTTACTTTGTTTACAGCAAATCATATAGATTATTTTAAATACTGTTTTTTTTCTGACATAACTAGACTCTTCAAAGTATTTTAGTTCAAGCAGACCACCATCACATGAGAATACAGGTCAGAGCAGGAAACTGAAGTTGTTTGGCAATAGAACCTGATATGTTTAGGAACAAAATTGTGAGCAGAAGAAAGGACTTGATGACCCCAAAAGGTTCTTTTTTTTTTTTTTTCTAAGTTAAAGACACAATATTTCTATGTTATAATAAATAGTACTGTTTTTCATTATAATGGTGTGAAACGTATAAAGCTACCGTGCTTTTTGTAAATGGAAAGCAAGTAGAAGAAATATTAAGATGCCAAAATGTAGCCATAAGATTTGGAATTTTCAAAAACCCGTGCTCCTCAGATTACTAACACAAGTAATCTTATTACAGACTTCTCTGGGAACTGCTTGACCACCCCCGTTGCCTCTGAAAATCACAATCAATTTATTTGTCTCAGGACTAATGGGGGGAAAAAAGATTTCAGGAATGAAAAGATTTTTACTGTAATGACCTGAAGCAAATGGGAGAACAAAACGCAAGCTTTAGAAGTCATGAGGGGCATGATCACAACAATTAAGGGCAAGAAAGAGAAGTGAGGAGGAGGGAGCTGGGAAAGCAGAGTTCCCAAATTTCAACAGCTCTGTAGGCCATGGTTTGAATGTAATATGCCTGCAAAAGAAAGGCAAAGTATTTTGGATGATACATTTTCAGAGCTTTTTTGGCATGAAACACAGAAAAATCTGATAGTCTTCTAATCAGAGAGAGGTAAGATATTGTATCTCTCTCTGGGAATAATATAAGTATAGGCTGTAAATGAAAAATAACTAGAAAATTTCAGCACAAAAGATTAGTGCACTTTTAGCAGCTGAACAGAAAGCCTGAGCATGCTTATCAGCCTGATGTAAATAAATAAATAAATAAATAAATAAATAAAAATCTCTTCCAGTAAAAGAGATTATATGACAGTACATAAGTCCATAAGAGAATATAAGTCTATGCCATTTTTTTCAATAGGTCCCGATCTTTTTCAAGATGAGCACTGTCTGAATAACTTCCCTAACATCTCTATTTAGATCTGGTCTACAGATCCCACCTTCCTCCCAGTGATACTGGAAGAAAGCTCTCTTAGCAGACATCCTGCTGCATGACAATACCTATTTCTGTCTTTGTTTCCAGTATCTCACAGTGTTATATCCATCCCATCAAAAGCTGTGAATAATTCTTATATCTATTGACATCCTTACCTATGAACACAAGGTCTAATAAAGATGTATTCAGAACCTTTTTTTAAGATGTTTTTCTGCTAAGATCTTGCCAAACCAGCATGGCTACTCTACCACAAAACTTGTGGAGATGAAATATGGCAAATAAATGCAAAATTAGATGGCAACATGGCAAATAAATAAAACCAATGCAAATAAATAGAATATTAGAATATTAGTCTAGCCACATAGCCCTAGCCCCAGAAGACAAAGGCAGGGATTAGGACAATGATGAATCACTGTAGGAGAAAATCAGGTTTGAGACAATCTAAGGAACCTAAAGGTGTACAGATCCATGAAACCTGATAAACTGCTTGCGTGAGACCTGAGGGAACTGGCAGATGAAGATGCTAAGCCACTGCCCATCATATGTGAGAAGTCTGATGAAGTTCCCACTGACTGGAAGAGGGGAAACATAACCTCCATTTTTAAAAATGGGAAAAAGAAAGACACAGAGAACTACAGGCCAGTCAGTCACCTCTGTGCCCAGCAAGATCATGGAGCAGATCCTCCTGGAAACTATGCTAAGGCACATGGAAGATAAGGAGGTGATTGGTGACAGCCAATATGACTTCACTAAGCACATATTGTACCTGACATGTCTGGTGGCCTTCTAGGATGGCGTTACAGAATAGATGGATAGGGGAAAAGCAACTGACAAAATCTACCTGGACTTGTGCAAAGCATTTGACACTGTCTCCATGATATCCTTGTCTCTAATTTGGAGATACATGGATTTGACTGATGGACCACTCAGTGGGTATAGAAAATGGCTTGTAGATTGCACTCAAAGAGTTGTGGTCAACAGCTCAATGTCCAAGTGGAGATCTGTGACAATTTGTGTTCATCAGGGGTCAGTATTGGCACCGGCACTGTTTTATAATTTTGTCGGTGACATGGGCACTGGGATTGAGTGCACCCTCAGCAGTTTGCTGATGATGCCAAGCTGTGTGGTGCAGTCAACACACTGTAGGGAAGGGATGCCATTCAGAGAGACCTGGACAGGCTCAAGAGGTGGGCCTGTGTGAACCTCATGAAGTTCAATAAGGCCAAGTGCAAGTTCCTGCATCTGGACAGGGGCAATCCCAAGCACAAATACAGACTGGGTGGAGAATGGATTGAGAGTAGCTCTGAGGAGAAGTACCTGGGGGTGTTGTTGGATGAGAAGCTCAACATAAGCCAGCAACATGTACTTGCAGCCCAGAAAGCCAGACATACCCTTGGCTGCATCAAAAGCAGCATGGCCAGCAGGGTGAGGGAGGTGATTCTCCCCCTCTACTCTGCTCTCATGAAACCCCACAGGGAGTGCTGCACTCAGCTCATGAATCCAGAAGAGGGCCATGAAGATGATCAAGGGTCTGGAGCATTTCCCCTATGAAGACAGGCTGAGGGAATTGCAGTTGTTCAGCCTGGAGAAGAAAAGGATAAAGGGAGACCTTACAGCAGCTTTCCAGTACTTAAAGGGGCCTACAGGAAAGCTGGGGAGTGACTCTTTGTCAGGGGGTGTAGTGATAGGACAAGTAGTAATGACTTTAAACTTAAAAAGGGATAGATTTAGATTAGATATTATTATTATTTAGGAATATATATATATTATTCCTAATATATAAGGAAGAAATTCTTCACTCAGGGTGTGGTGAGGCACTGGCACAGGTTGCCCAGAGAAGCTGCGGATGCCCCATCTCTAGAGGTGTTCAAGGCTAGGCTGGATAGGCTTTTGAGCAACCTAGTCTGGTGGGAGGTGTCCTTGCTTACAGCAGGGGGTTGGAACTGAGTGATCTTTAAGGTCCCTTCCAACCCAAACCATTTTATGATTCTATGAAAACTGTATGAACATAGGGTTTCATCTGGATCAGCTATCTCACAACAAACCTATCAGGCACCCTGTCTAGATAGGATTTCATTGGGAAATATCTATGCTACATAAATTATCTCTTATCAAGTATGCTGTCCTCTCACACCATCACCTTTCCTGTAGTAAAGACAGAAGTATGGTCATCCTTTCCATCACACATCCTCTGACAAAACACAGGGAGTACTGGAGATTACATGTTGTGGTATATATTTGGCTAAGATACTAACAAAGCCTGAAGGTAAATCCCTGAAAGACTGCAAATGCTGACATGACAAGAGCAGGGACTGAAGCAGGAATGGGAAGAAAAAGACACTGCACTGCTGGGAGAGAGCCATAGCTATGTTTCAGTCAGATCTGACCTACTTTAATGAAATCAGGTCATCTGTGAGCTCTTCATTACCCCCAGACTAAACAGCACAAAATGCAGCAGCCAATGTCTCTGTCTTTTCAGAGTACCACTAATTCTCATTACAACATTGTTATGTATTCTTTAATATATGTTGACTTAGTCCTCTGTCCACACCAAAGCTCATAAACAGTGCTAGGGAAGGAAGTAAAGTAAACATGATTACTTACTTAAAAAAATAAAAAATAAAAAATGAAATTGCAGGGTAAACACAGCCATGCCTCCAAAATGTGTCCTCGAGGGAATACGGAAACAAAAGGAGCCACAACTGTCTTGCAACATTAGCCATGATGAATGGAGCTCACCTATCACACCAGCAAACTCTTAACTGTTACCAGGCGTGTTAGCAGACAAAGCAGAGGCTGGAGTCAAGCGGAAGCTGGTACTGTAGGCTTACACTCAAACTCTGCTCAGTGTTCAGTCTTCTATAAACTAGGAAGGTGACAGCTTCCAAACAAAAAAATATATATATACTGTTGATGTTTTAACATGATGGCCCTATCTGCATTTCTGTTCATATAGAGATAAACAGTATAGATGTGTGTGTAAGTATGGATGTTTTCACAGACGTATTTTATTGTGTATGTCTGTACATCCATTTGTTTGAATGCCAATACATCTGTGTGACATTTGAGATATATGCGCTGCTCTGAGACCCAGAAACCTATATACATCTATATGTGTAGCTGTATATGCATACACACCTAAAGATATTTATATCTATATACATAAAAGTGTATATATACATATACATATACTTACATACAGTCACCAACAGACTTCTCTGGGAGGATCATATTAAACCTGCACTATTTATAGTACCTGCATGTCTCTGTATTGAGCAGCATAAATATATAAGAAGCTAGTGTGTATCAAAGAAATATTCTTATTGAAAGTATTGATACATTTTATTCTTAGTGTTCATCATAGAATTGCAATCTTTACGATTTCTGTTCAGCATTAGTCAGAAGACTGCTGATGTTCATTTTGTTTTGGAGATCAAAGGCTCCACTCATTTGCATGCATTTGTCTATGGCATCTCACCTGGTGCCAGGAGAGATGCCATAAAGAATGACACCAGCCTCCTGCTGCCATTCTAAAAAGCTGTAGGACACAGGTCCAGTGTCATACCTGCAGCCTTGTACAAGTATTTCCTATACATTAGCCCATCTGAAAACGCACTGGACACTAATGTGTGGGCAACTGCATTGGGCCCTTGCCTTACTTTGCCTATAGACAACTATCACTAAAACATTTGCAGAGCATCATGCTGTTTTTCTATTTTCTAACAGATGTTTAGTTGTGAAACCTATTTTGTGCTTAGTACATAGCTATCTTTCTCTATTATCTCATTGTCCAAATGAGACCTCAGCCTGTCTGTCACCTGTTTGTGGGTCGCTGTAGGTACCCCATCTGGCTCAATATGGGCTTTACAGTGTAGGAGTCCACATGAGCCAATGCTTTGGACAGGTATAGCTAGGTGAAATAAAGATTTACAGAGATCGCAGCTTGCAAGCCACAGCCCTGAGCCATGCCAAACTTTTTTTTTTTTTTTTGGCAATGTCAAGACAAGACAATTAACATAGTTCTTACCACTTTCACCTTCACCTATTTATTCCTGTCCATGTGTAATCCCCTATATTGTGTTAGGAGATCAGATTGAATAGCCATATGGAGAACAAGTGGTCCAGATCTGATATAAGGAAGTGTCTAATTGAAACTAGTAAGTATTACACATATCAATATCCTTCAAGTTCTGAATCTTCATGGTATATAGAGTCATCATATTAAAAAAAAAAAAAAAAAAAAAAAAAAAAAAAAAAAAGACATTTTACTTTGATGACTGGAACTAGAAGAGGCAGCTCTCAGGATTCCAGCTGGGTGTTTCAGACTCAATGCTTATTGACTGTGATATATAGAGTGGACATATTTTGATTTTTGGCAATGTCTGGAGAGCTATCCCCTTCTATCCTCTGTTTTCTTACAGCCTCTGTTGCTACTCAGACTGCTCGTTTCCTCTCATCCTAGCCAGCTGAAATGTATGTCATCTGTATGGTGGCTTTAAATTGCCAGAGAAGCAGACTGAAAGGAGCAGGGGAAGGATGAAACATACAGGAATAGGTAATATCCTGTGCTTTAAATAGAGTAGATTTGACACCAGGCTAAAATACTACAAAAATATACATTATTTTGGAAATCATAAATTCTTTGAATAAGCAGCTAACAATTATGTCCAAACAAATGTCCTTAGACTCTTTCTGAAAGAGCTAGTGATAGGAACTTCTGAGACTCCTTTATGGGCTGAGGTGATCCCTTCTCTTGACAAGGCAAGGGGACAGTGGGAGAGGGGAAGGTAGGATAAGACAGCAATTAGTATCTGTAAAATCCAGCTTTAATCAGCACATGTAATGGTGGGATTTGGGCAGACAAATATTGACACTGTGCTAATGTTGCTAAGCTAGCAGTTGCCTGCTGAAGGGCTGGAATGCGCGAGTCGCACAAAAGCCTACATTTGGGATAACACAGAGCACCACCGTCCTAGCTGCACCAATCACTGCTACTACATCAAAGGACAAGGCTTTCTTGCAAAATTTGTTCTTTCCAGTGGAATAAGTCTATCCCAGGTTGTGGTTGGGGTGGTTGTTTTTCCTGTGGAAGAAGCCAAAGAACTGTACCGAGTTGGTGCTTTTTCCCTTGGAGGAAACAACAGCAGAATGGGTGAAATGCCTAACACGTTGTTAATCCCTATAAGAACAGATCACACACTGGCCCTTGCATGTGCTGCTGCTTCAGCAGAGGCTGTGTCTGGATCCACACTGCACCCTGACCCACGCCCTACCTGAGTGTCACCTCATTTACAGGCAAAGTTAACCCCTGCAGCCTATGCCTCTGAACGTATATTGATGTGGTCCTTGGTGGAGTTTTGTCTTGTTATCAGTGAAAATCTGTGAGAAAAATTGATGTCAGATAACTGCTAGTGTCTGAATATCATATCTGAAACTACATGTGTTAACAGTATATGCTGATCAGCTTTGAACCGCTGAGGCTGGAATCTGAGCTTTCCATGCACTGGATCACATAAAGCACAACTCAGAGATAGACTACCTGTATCTGTACTTTTCCATTAAAGCTGTTAGCCTTTAGGTGTCTTCTCAAAAGAAATGCAGTTATGTCCATTTGGATATTATTTTCAAGTAAAAAGTTGATTGAGAAATGAGGATTTTAGCACTGAGCAAAAACATTTTTTCTTTTTCTGAAAAGCTTAGTTTTATATCCCAATATCTTATTTACATCCAGTTACACTCTAGTTTGGACCACTGGAAGCTTAATCCAACAGTGAAAAGTGAGTAGAAGGTCTCCCATCAATTTCCAGCATTTTAGACTGTGTTTATAACAATGGTTAGAATCAATAGTTTGGTCTGACTTTCTTAAAACCTTTCAGGGAAAAGTAATTCTTAAGCTCCATATCCTCATCACAGTTCATTAGTTTATCCAACAATATTTAGTATGTCTCCACGGAATGCAGTTCAGACCATGTAATGCTACTTAAAATTGCAGAAAGGAAAGCCCAATAGTGTTCACATATATCCTCTATTAGATTAATTATGAACTAAAAGTCAAAGGTCTTTTTTTTATTATTAGTTTTAATTTATCATAACCCAGGTATGTCCATGCATTTCTGTAAAAGCAAGTGATATTTATTCTCCACTAGTATAACACTGAACGGAACAGACAATGCTGTATGCACAACTCTATTCACAAAAAAAAAAAAAAAAAAAAAAAAAAAAAAAGCCACATAAACCAAAAGAACCACTTATAGCTAGGCAGATGTTCATAATCTTAATTTTATTACCTCCAAACAACCTTGTTTGATTTAATACATGAAAAGCAGTAAATCAGGGAATGTCATGACACATAAAGCAGTAAAAAAGAAACACGGCAATAATCTGGGAAAACATTTCTGATTAAGATTATTTGTGGCTTTCCTGGTTTGTGCCTCAGAAATGTTCAAACTGTGGCATGGAATGGGCTCTGTTTTCATAATATGCTCATAATATGTTTCTGAATACATCGGTGTATTAGCTAGCCAGGAAGAAGACAGAGAAATGTATTGTCTCGCAGTTTTCTGAAGACAACAAGCAGTTGGGATATCTTTTTAATTTCAGAATCAGCACACTGAATACAAAACCTAATCATATGCAGAAGCAACTAACCGTACATAAAGGTGCTTGATACAGTCTTATTTTACCATAAATTATTTCTACATACTATATGAACATGTAGAAATTATTTATACGTTTGCTGAACTGAGCTAAGGCCAACAAAGATCCACATCACGGTTTTCTTCATTTGTCTTTCAAATACCCTCTAGGTCTTATCTGACATATTTATAGCTTTATATCTATAGTAGCTAAAATCTTTCGTGTGATTTTGGTTTAACTGATTATATTTGCTAGCAACACTAAGCATATACATGCAATTCATGTATACTCAGCATTTATAGAATGTATAATTCACAGCATTAGATTAAAAACATTACTGCATATCATCTCTGTGCACTGCATCTGCATTCCACTTTACAATTTGTATGAAATGACTCATATGTACCTTCTAAAGTCAACAAGAGAAAAGGTGTAATGAGATTATGCACTGGATGGCATGGTTTCCTCCAGGAGGAATGGATAAGAAGGGGGCCAGGAAAGAAGAAGCACTAAACCTGTGCAGACACAGAGAGGCATTATTTAGAGTGATACTTTCGCCCAAGAAGTCTGCCTGAATTTTAGAAACAATGAAGAAAGCCTCAAGAGCTCCAGACATAGCTCAGAGCATGAACCATAGATGCTATTAATTGTTCCTGAAGGGTACTCTCTATATTGACCCTACATTGCAGCGAGCTTCTGCCAATACATTTCACAGTGTGTACAGAACTACCTTGAAACGAAATGCTTTGATCTTGTTCAGCAAACTAAAATATCTTGACCTGGATTGATCTGACCCCAAACCAAATATTTTATTTTGATTTTGCTGACAGAAATATTTGATTTTCAGATGAAAGTTTTTGCTTTTCGGGCTAAAAAAGAAAATGAGTAAACACTCAACATAAGTCTCTCTTCAATGAAAGCATTCTTTTTTCTTTTAAGTTTTGTATAGTATTTTTTTTTCTTGCCGTTTCTGATAAATACACTATGAATGTACATTCACATATACACAAGAGTATATCTGTTATATATATGCACATAATCTCATATTTATGCACTATTTGGAAAGCTACCAACAATCTGCTAGCCAATAGGTCAGGATTCTCCACTTCAACTATCTGAGAAAGATGTTAAAATATGGGAAAGTTGAAAAAAATTTGTAGAAGCAAACACAAAAAAAGACCTCTTGCTTTCCTGGTATGTAAAGAAAACACTAAATAAACAATTTGCGAACCCAGTAATGAAAGTCAACACTTAAATCTGTGTGAGTTCTCCCTATGTCTATTTGTTTTTCTGTCTACAAATATTAAATGCAAACTTTGATACAAAGCCAAGAATTAGGTTCTATACATGGAAATGCCTTGGTGATTGTAAAAAATAATGCTGTGGTGTCTCTAGTTGGGAGGTTTGGAAGAAAGAGAACTTAAAAAAAAAAAAAAAAAAAAGAAACTGTTCCACTTCATCTAGCAGTGCTGCAATACATCACTCCAATTAAATCCCAGCCAATAAGCAAAGGGACGTGTTAAGTAAAATTCATGAGCTTTGAATGCATGTGAATGAATATGCCAATCAGAATCAATGCCACCCATTCATCTGGTGTAACACCATGGTGATGACAATGAGCTTGAAACCAGCCTTTGTTGTCATCAGCTGTGCAGTAGTTGCCACAGCCCCAGCCTGGATCAAATGTGTGGGACATTTAAATCTTCAGCATGGCACCAACACACAGAACATCTTATTCATGCCAAAAAAAAAGAGCTATAATCAGCCTCCGAGTAAATAATTCAGGATCAGTTCCTTAAGGGGCACAAATTGCCCTCTTTAAAATAAGGTTGTTCCTCTCCTGGCTTCACTTTACTATATGGACACAAGGACAGTGTTTTTAGCTATGTAGCATATTTGTCAGTTTAGAAAATCTGTTGTTACACTAATGGCTGTAGCTGAGACTTCTGTGGGTCTTAACTGGTATTGCAATAGGAATATCTGTGCGGAGTCTCTGCATCTCAGCCCTTTTGAGTGCTGCAGTGGCAGATGGCTAGCTCTCACTGCTTTTACAATAACCATTTCATTTGTGATGCTTGACCTGAATTCCATTCCTTGTTTAAAAGTGTGTCTCTGTTCTCAAATGGTATTTCACAGAATTGCCATTTCCATAGTGTTTCCACATGCTGTTCTCCAAATAACACATTTGCCCATAAAACAGGGTGGAAGAAAAGAATATGGAACTAAGTGTCACAATTGAAAATGTTTAATCTAAGAATATATATCCAAATACTGACGACAATTTCATTTTTATTGTATTTAAATTATACCACTGATATTTTCTTATAAGTCAGTTTATATCACTTACAGATCACATTGCATTTTTAGTGCTTTGTGCTATGAGTTACAGTTGTCTTTCTTCATCCATTGTGTTCTCAGTAGTTATAGCATTGTAAACATGAAATGCTATGCTAGAGAAACAGGTCTGTGAGTGGTGACATACACTCAACTTCTTTGAATACATTAAATACTCATGCTTTCAGTAATAGATCCACCCATTAATCAGTGTGTTTAAAAAGATGTGACAACCACTGCATAAATTGATATTCCCCCAATTTACCAGTGGATATTACGTGCTGCTGAATACTTTCTCTGCACATTTCTCATGTTATTTCTTAGTTCCTGGGTAGGAAATTAATCTTAAGAATAAGCATAAGTGATTTTAAGGAACTTCCTTTGGAAAGAAGTTCCTTCTGAGGTTTCTTTTGCAGCCAATTAAAATATTAAACTGAGGGAGCTGAAAACATCACTCAAGTACACAACTGATGAAGAAATATTAAACACGATGCCTAGATTTACCAAGAAAAACATGCATCTTTTGGCCATTCCTTCTCATTCCCTGGGCCTGTGTTCACAAGGAATAAGTCAAACTTATGAGGTGAAATGAAAGCAGGGACAACAAAGAGACAGCTGAAATGATGCTGTCTGCCCATGAAGACTATCTACAGCACTGTATTGTGAACCTTCTGTTTGAGGCCTAGTCCCTTTCCTACTATAGTTCTGTGATGATATTCTTTAATAATAAGAATAATTAAAATAAATTTTAGAAGTACCCAACCTAAATTCTTGCATCTTCTTAAAATGATCCACAGCCATTTGTTATTACAGTTCATGCAACAGGTTCGATTATGACAAAACTATGAGGCACACAGCAAAGATACATTCCACTTATATGAATCTGAAACTGCAACTGCATTTGTGATGCATTTGTGTTTATAATGGACTCTTTCACTATTAGATTGAATAGCATACATTCTATTTACTATTTTATTTTATTTTATTTTATTTTATTTTATTTTAAGATTATAAATATTCTTTATTAGATTAGAAAATTTGAAAGAAATATTCCTTAAAACCATAACAGCATATATGCACAAAGTAGAAAATAAAATATGACATTATTTAAAAATATATAACAAGTCACCAATTACTTCTGATTTAGGGGGCTGCTTATGGGCTAACTTGAGATGTAAGCAAATAAGTGCCAATTAATTAGAATCTGTGACAGTGTTCAGTACCATCTCTTTGATCTTTCACTACTAGCTGACAACAAAGCGCACAAACTTGCAATGCTTTAGTTTCAGTCAAGTGATCAGCAAAACGTGTTCAGCTCATTTAAATAACAGAAGCTGGTAAAATACAGCTATGTTTTATAGCATTAAGCAAAGATTTGAGTTCAGATGACAGCATCTGGCATTTATAGAACAGATAACTTGGAGCCATTTGCATCAGATGGATAACTGGTGTTAAACTTAAAAATGGATGAAGCCACAAGCCAGAGGTTAGAATAAATTCCACAATGACTCTCCTGCTCAACCATTGGTATTCTGGCTATTTAACCACAGATATAACATTGCTCTGTGAACAGTGTTACACAAACATCTGGGGAGAAAGACACACTGTGGAGAGTTCACAAACAGAAGATGCATTTGTTTCAACAATATCAAAATTCAGACGAAGCATAATGCAACAAAAATCAGTGATGTGTACACACCAGAAATCCATCATAAATCTGTCTTTCTCTATATATACCTTTTTGAGCTGAAGAGCTGAGATTTTTCTATGCATGTTTATATTTTTGAGATGTATTAGAAGGAACACCTATTTGACTGTGAAAATGGGAGATGGTTGAAACAGTTAACAATATACAGTGACACGAACGGTGTTCAAATCTCTTTTTAATACAGTTTTAGAATGGAATCATTATATTCATACATGAAAGAAATATTTTTCTAATATTGTCATATTGTCATGTTTTAATCAACAAAGAAAAGACACTATCTTGTTCGTATGCTTTCTTCTGTATTACTCCAAGTATTTTGGCCTTGTCAGGTATGTGTTTCTCTTCTAGAAGGCAAACTGTTGAGAGGAAACTGGAATTTAACTTAGTGATGTTCCAGTTCAACAAAGCACTTAAATTAATCCTGCCTCTAATTAGCAACGTAAGTTGAAGCCATGCCAAAGTGCACTGTGAGTCACAACTCAGAAAAGACAATTTCAGACAGACATTTTGATGTTCTCAGGTGATGGGGATTGTAGGACGGGGAGGACCAGAGCACAGGACTGGGGCTTCAGAGAGAGTGTGCAGCATCAGTGGCCCCAAACCCCTGCTGACTCCTAGACTATTCTCCAGGTTTGTGCCTGCACTAGGAACATTTCAGCTGGTTTGACAGTACAGATTAGTAAATCCCAGTGCCTGGGCTTTGGTACTCTATAATTTGCTACTGCAGACTTAGCTTGTGTGCATCCCTGCAACCCTGTTCCCTACAAGAAAAAGATCTAAAATTGGCAGATATTTTAAGGCACCCCAAAACTTAAAGATGTTTAGATACTATTAACATCTAATTATTTGTGTTTCCCAACTACCAGGTTAAAAGCATGCTCTCCAGAATAAAGAAGCTACAGAAAGCACTAAGATTTGGTTGTCTACAAAAAGATTTGGTTGATACAAAAGGATGTTTTGCTTTCCCAGTTAATGGTATGTATGATGTATGTTGTCTGTTGTTGTTGTTGTCTTCCCATGGTTCATCATGAGACTCAAATATCCCATAAACAAACACACTCCTCAGACAGCAGTCTGTAATTTACAGGCAATGTGCTCTCTCCACAACTGATTTTGGTTTTTTTGAATTGGTTAATACACCGTGTATTAAAAGCATGATTTATCAACATGTGCTCTTATCTTTCATAAATCCATTGCTTTCTGTTTGGCTCTGTAACTTTTACGTGTACAAGCTCTGGGAATGCTGCTGCCATGAGGTGTTTGTTAAACTACCATTGCAGGTTTTTCCAGTGTCCCCCTTTGGTCTGACTGTGAGAGCTCCTGGGAAAGGACACAAACAGCAGTTCCTGGGGACTACCACCCACTGTACTCGTTTGCAGTATACACGTCATGCAGGGCAGGTGTAAGGGGAAATGTTGGGCGTACAAAGACTGCAGGTACAATCATATGAGCTCATGCAGGGTTCAAAACTTATGTGCAACTTCCACTGCATGGCATGAAGGCCTGTCCTGGTTTCAGTTAGAACAGAATTAATTTTCTTCCTAGTAGCTGGTGGAATGCTGTGTTTTGGCTTAGGATGAGAAGAGTGCTGATAACACCCCGATGTTTTAATTCACAGAATCACAGAATTTTCTAGGTTGGAAGAGACCTCAAGGTCATCGAGTCCAACCTCCAACCTAACGCTAACAGCCCTCCACTAAACCATATCCCTAAGCTCTACATCTAAACGTCTTTTGAAGACTTCCAGGGATGGTGACTCCACCACTTCCCTGGGCAGCCTGTTCCAATTGCTCTGCAATTGTTGCAGAGCAGTGCTTATACCAAGCCAAGGACACCTCAGACTTTTGCTCTGTCCTGCCAACAGGCAGGCTGGGGGTGCAGTAAGAGCTGGGAGGGGACAGACCCAGGACAGGTGACCCAAACTAGCCAAAGGGGTATTCCATACCATCTGACGTCATGCTAAACAATATATAGGGGTGGCTAGCCGGGGGGAGGGGGCCGGACTGCTCGGGGTTAGGCTGGGCATCGGTCAGCGGGTGGTGAGCAATTGCATTGTGCATCACTTGTTTGTACATATTATTAGTAGTAGTACTATTATTATCATTGTATTATTATTATTATTATTATTTTCCTGTCTTATTAAACTGTCTTTATCTCAACTCATGGGCTTCACTTTCCATTTCTCTCCCCCGTCCCAGAGAGGGAGGGGGGAGGGTGAGCGAACGGCTGCGTGGTGTTTAGCTGCCAGCCAGGTTAAACCACGACAAGGCCCTGACCACTGGAGCTTCTTTGGCCACTCAATGCTGGGAGCTTTCGGGAAAGCACTGGTAGCCTTGAGGTTCTTCAAGAGAAATCTGGAAGAAGCTTTGGAGAAGGCTCCCCCAGCTGCCTTGCTGAGGAGCCTGCAGGTCCACCCTCCCGTTTCCCTCAGGAACAACTTTGCAAAGCATTTGTAAGGCCTCAGCTTGGTCCGAATTTCACAGAAGAACATTCTCGGTTTATAACCATGAAAGACATAGATAATTTCTAGATGTGAAGTGACATTTTTATCCACTGCTTCATGTTGAAGATCTTGGTTAGGCTGAAGTTTAATCCTTTAATCTTTGTCCATGGTGTGCCATGGCTGAAACTGAAGTTGCCTCTTTGACTCATCTGGTAACAGTCAGACCCGCAATGCTCCTTTCAAGAAGACGTTCATGAGACCTTCAGGAGGTGATTAAATCAATAACTAGGTGATTAAATCAATAACTATCGACATATTCAGGTTGAAACTCCCTCTGACTCTCTTCAGGAACTATGTTCCTTAGTGTTTCCTTCTTACCTGAGTTCAACCCAAGCTTGACACAAGCTTAGAGAATTTTTGTAAAGGAGTGGTTCAATTCAAGAAAAACGAACTTCCTGCACACTATCCTTTGGACTTGGAAGTGAAGCACAAAGGTTTCCTTTTCTATTTACAATACATGAATGGCCATGCCATGTCAAATCAAAAGTTCTTCTTGCCCAGTATCCAGTTTTGATCAGTGACAGACAGCTAAGCTATGGAAAGGCATGGCAGTGCAAAATATGTCTTCCATTCTACAGCAAAAAAAAGCTAACCATCAGTGATTTACTGTATCTTTGAGACCATCATTTGATATCTGAGAAGATGAGGTTGCTGCTTGCAATATCATTCAGGATGCTTCATGCATTTTTCTCATGTGTAGCTCAGAGCATTATCACTTCCACAAAGACCAAGTGGGTCTGTGCCTGTTTTTTACACAAACATCTCCAGTTAAAAACATGCCTTTTGACACTTGTTTCAAAAATGTCTTATTTTGGCTTCGCTTAGCCCTACTCCAAATTGATTTAGATTAAAACACTGTAAGTTTAGCCTAAACAAACAGAATTTGAACAGAGTATTTTCATATTATATTAACGAAAGTAGTTGAAAATTATAATTTAACTTAAAATATTGTAGCATTGTAGATGTAGATAAAACAAATGTGTAACTGAGAGAACACGGCCTCAGGCACATGTTAAAATATCCAATTAATCACAGTAGTACAACTAGCCCAGCTCTCAACTATAACATGAATTAGTCTATCAGCTCTCATATTTAATCAAATCAAAGCATCATGTTATCTTTCAGTCACAGAATATAACATTCAGCCTCAAAGTACACAACAATAGTAGACCAAGTTAACAAATATCCTTCTTAGCTTGTCTGAAAACATTTAGACCATCCACTTGAAAAAATAAATGGAAGTTAAGCACATCCTACTACTGTAGGTAAGTTTTCACTTTTCTTAAATTACTGTAGACACTAAAAAAAGAAAACAGAATCTCCTAGTAGGACGACTGAAGTTCAGTACAGCAGTCACGTGCTGCTCTTCAGTCTTCACCACGAAAACTCCTTTGTTTACTGTTAACACATGTAACAATTCACATGAATACACCAACATAGATGAAGCAGCACAGGCTAATTCCCACTTCAGAGACCTGCCACATCAATTAAGAGATGGCTTATGCTTTCATTCTAAAACTTGAAATGCCATGCTGAAAAACTAAGCATTCTCATCATCACATTAACATTCAATTCAGCCTTTCCTGGACCTTTTGCCATGCCTTAAGGTCATTTACAGCAGTAATAATAACAATGCTAGACACTCAGCCAAGCCAATGTTCAACTAAATCTCCACTACAAAATCCACTGTTTTGTGGGACCACAAGAAATACAGGTTTCCCTGCTTGGAAAATGCCAAATCACTTTAAAGAATTGGTCTAAGACTTAGGAATCAACATAAAAACTGTACTGCTATGTTTCTAGTTGAGCATCTAAATAAATTACATTGTTTATTTTTCATTTGTCAGAAAACCATACTAGGTCTCCCTGGCAGTTTCTAAATTTAAGTATGTAGGTGTTAAGTGATTTAAATTTCTTAATGTAAAGGATTTTAGTTCAAAGCAAATATTGCAAGGCATTGCTTTTAAAATTCATTTGAAGTTTAAAGGCATTGATTTTCAATGAGCTCATGCATATTTTCATTTATATGAATAAGCAAATGAGTGGCTTGACAAGCAATAATATCAAGAATTTAAAGAAATTAAATTTTTAAACATAAGAATTTGTTGGAAACTTGGGATTATGTTACACTTACTCCATAAGGAGAAGCACCACACATTCACTCATTCATTCATATATAGAGTAATTACAATCCCAAATCACAGCCACTGAAAAATTAGGACAATTTTCTAGAAATCTAACTGCTAAATGAAAATTGATTCTATTATTATCAATGTTAATTCTATCAATCTCTTTTGGAAAAATAAAAACAAAAATAAATAAAAATAAATGGCAAGTTTCTCTTTCAAATATATGAATAGAAAAATATTTGGGTAGCTTTTTTTTTAATTGTATGTTCTGCTTCATCCCATCCCTTGCTCTGTGTGCCTAATCTACAAAGATATAAGCTAAGCATGCACTGCATGAGTCACTGTACTGATATTTGGATGACCTATCTGGCATTTGTAGCAGAGGTCTGTGTCCAGATGACAATATCTTTGGATAAGAAATCTTATTTTCACTCTTGGCAGTATTGACATCATATGGCTGTCACAAGACAAAATGATTAATTTCAGCAAATTAACCTGACTCTGCGAGGAATTCGCCATAACACATGTTGAGCACTGTGGTGCCACTGTGGGCAAGTTTTGAAGGATACACTTTAAAGGTACTCAGTCACAGAGGTTGTAAGTGGCAAGCTGTAAATGGAGAAGTACCTTGTAAAAAGTCATTAGTTTTAAACAATAGGTAGACTAGATTTTACCACAGGGGTAATTATTTATCCACCTCTCTTGCCACAAATTCTCTTAGGCAACTCTTGATCTCTTTATATCCTCACAGCCTTCAGAAGATCTTAGTCTCTTACTTCCCAGCAGCTTCCTTGAACTATTTGCAATGAATGAATCAGTTTTATATATCTAAGGCAGAAAAGACCAGCTCTTCTTCAGAGGTTACAATTACAGTGACTATTTCCATTTCCTCTAGGGTCTGACTAGATGAAGAATGTTTTATACTTTTTAGTTCCATCAAATGGCAGTGCTATAAGATATGGCATTAACAACAACAAGTAAGAAAATGAGAGATGTGTTGAAGACTGCAAATTTATTAGGAGATGATTGTATGTTAAATACATATGAAATTGATCATGCAGTATGCAATCATATGGTCTAAGAATGAGAAATGGAGTAGTTTATACTAACTATACATGCAACACACAATACCCACATCCTGTTCACAAAACCACATAAGTATATATATACATTCTGTCTTTTTAGCATATTGTGTAGCCTATAGAAATGGCCATTCTTACTTACAATCACAGCTGCATTAGACAGTGTTCTGTCTGCAAGCACCAAAGAAATGAGAACCTATGACACTAATTATGCAAGGGGCACTACACCATTAAATTATTTCTGGTAGATCCAGCCTATACTATTTAGTACAATTATGTAAAATAGTGAAATGGTAATTAGTGACAAAGCTTGGTACATGTGAGCTTTACACATGACTCACATATTTGGAGATAAGATTTCCTTAGTCAGTAATTGACGATTAAAGCATGAAATTTTACACTTCCACCTTACTGAGATTAGTATTATCACTTTCAATATCAACAGTCAGTTCCTGAAGCTGTAATGCTGTGATGTTACTGTCAGAAAAGCTGCAGTAAGAGTCTTCCTAGCAGTCAACCTGACCATGTTTAAGATTAGTCAATATACAATGTTAGATACCTTAACTCATAAATACAGTTTTAGGTAGTTGTATGGAATCATCACGGGTGTTTTCACTAAGCAAAAAGTAAAACCAATAAACAACTGAAAAACAAACAATTGGAGAAAAGAAACATGATTGAAAGAAGAAAGGAGAATGGGAGGGAGAAAAAGGGAAGAAGGAAGGAAGGAAGGAAGGAAGGAAGGAAGGAAGGAAGGAAGGAAGGAAGGAAGGAAGGAAGGAAGGAAGGAAGGAAGGAAGGAAGGAAGGGAGGGAGGGAGGGAGGGAGGGAGCGTTAAATTCATTCCTATGTCTGTATGTCAGCTCAGAAGAGAAAATCCCTGAATTAATTCAGTGAATGAAGCAAAGAGCAACACACTACTACACTGTTAATGAAACAGATCAATCTGAATTTGTTTCACATATGTGCAAAGGAGAAAAAAAAAATAATAATAACAAGTTTGCATATAGCATTTTAGTACAGTGTATGTGGTATAAAAATATTTTAAATAATAATAATAAAAAGAATTGGACAAATATTCATCGATGTTTTAATCATAACCATGTGAAAAAGGTGCTTACATGTCTATTTGTCTATTGAGTCGGGAAGACATGTAGCTGACACTAGCATATTTTAGAACTGTTCTTACAGTTTTTAGATGGAAATTTAAAGTGATAATAAAGCTAGATTCTACCACACATCTTCCAACTGAGTAGTGCCATGCCCTCTGCAAATTAAAATCAGTAAATCAGCAATAACGTTCTAACGGTCTTGAACAGGCTTTAGGTCTGGCCTTCTACAAAAGTCTTGCTGACATCAGTGTGATTTTTCACATAGAAAGGTATTAGTACAAAAAATAATGAAATTGAACATTATCATACAATCTTAGCTTTTTTAGTACATTTTTAGTCTGGCAAGACTAAGGTCACATCAGTATGTGCTGTTCTTAATGTGACTTCCTTCTTCTGCCTTTGCATTGTCTGTATCCTTCCTACATAATATAAGGTCTGGTTTCAACGAGCAGGTTCTGTCACTCAGTGTGATCTGTACTTGTACTTCACACTGACTTCACAACAGGTGACACACAAGTCCTAGAACAGAGTCCTCTGGCTTGAAGCTACCACACACATTAGAAAAGGAGAATGAAGTTAGACAACGCTGGGAAGCAGTCCCAAGATGGAAGGAGCACTTTCCTTGGATGTGGAGTGAATGCCTAAGAAGCAGCACACTGAAGTGCTCACCTTGTTCTGAGCCTGGACAATGACTAGTTGAATGTAGTGACCTTTTAATGCACATCGTTTGTAGATCCACATGTAAACAGCAAATGCCCTGTGGGATAGTTTGATAAATCTTTCCATATGCCTTGTACAGTATTGCATGTATAGAGGTTTTATCCCAAAATGTGAATCCCACCATGTAGAGATGGAGGTTTACCTGCTCAGTTGGTTTCTTCTAAGTCAGTTCTGTACAACTCAGACAGTTACACTTAAATTTGAATGGATTGACTTCCATCATTTTTGCATGAGCCAAGTAGAACTCTATTGCATATCTAACTTCAGGGAAATCAGATGGGTACAGGCTTAGACTATGTTCAGAACAGCAGCAGGATCTGGTCCAGATGGCTGCTTTGCTTAGTGCATCTATGTTGGAAACTACAGACAAGCTACATCTTGTACTAGCTACATCTATGTAAGCTAGCTTGTGATGTAGCTAGTACAAAACAGTGATTTGTTTTGCTTGTGTTCTTGCCTAGTGTCTTACCACTGCAACAAACATACGCCATTCTCAAAAACAATGAAACTTAAAACCATGAGTTCTGAAAGTCTGCTTCAGACAGAAAGAAAAGATTAATCACATATTTGTAGAGAAAGTTTCTTTTCTGTATAAAATCAAGTGGGACCAAAATGGCCTTTGAATAACAAGCCTTGATACCTTTCAAATAGTCACCAAGTGCCATCAAGGAGATTTTAGAATTTAATTTTAAGCTGATGCTTCCAAATTTCTTAGTGGGACCATGGTTTTAGTGAACAGCAATTCACAAAATAACAATATTTTGTTATTAGACAAAATTATTAGCTCATGTATTATTTGGTTCCCCTGCACTTCAGGCTGATATTCCTTGCTGGGGTACTTAGCATGAGAAATAGGTTATGAAGCTGATTTTATTAATGGAGCCTCTTATTAATTCAAGCCTTACACATTAAAAAAGGCAAAAGATTTGCCATTCTTCAACCAAAAAGGTATGAAGTAAATGGCTGTACAGAGAAACAAATGTTAGAAGCTAAAAATAAATAATAATCTCATTTAACATTCAAAAGTTTAGCAGTTGAATCCTTTTTTTCTGACAAAAATAGGGCTTTGTTTTTGTTGTTGTTTCTTTTTAAAACATTATCCCGTCCTATTGAAACAAAAATAGGATTTGGCATAGATGCATACATCTGCTGCTTTTCCTGAAATAAAAGTCCTTGTGGTCAACAGATTCTGCTGTGCTAAGAACCAAATGTGTTTGTTAATTCTTAGATGTGCTGGCTAGTTCTTGTATTGCCATTTTTTAAAGGTATTCTTCCTCCATATACTTCAGGAAGAAAAGATCCAGCAGAAAAATGGCACATCCTCTAGGACCACTTTCCCAGTGTAACTGAAAAGTAGAGTTTTTCTAAACAGAAAACTGTGCTGCTAGGAGAAAAGGGCAAAACATGTTTTGCTTGAGACAAGGGACCTTCTTTTCTACCAGGAACTCATTTATACTTCCTCAGACTACCAACTTGTGATATGAGTTAATGCCCTTGGGAAAAATAAATAAATAAATAAATAAATAAAATAAAAATTGGAAGACAGGAAGACCTTTTTAGAGATCTGTTGCAACCTAGAAAGAAGTAAAAATCTAGCTTCAGAAAAGTCAACCACAGGAAAAAAGAGAAAAAAAAAAAAAAAAAAAAAAAAAAACAGTATTGCTGTTTCTAAACAGTATTACTCAGAGAGCCTGTACCACCCACTCCAAATAATAATGTATGCCATTTTATAGTCATTTTCTAATATTCCTAATTACTGGTTTTATTTTACTAATTAAAGGCCAGGCTATAGGCAGACCATAGTGTGGATCTGAATTTTCTTTATCACACTTTTTTCCACCTTACCCATTCAAGAGCTACAAGTGACTGGTCCTTGTTCTCTTGTTTTAATCCGCTATCACCAGAACAGCCTCCTCTCTCTGAGCAATCACTCTTCTTCCAATTAACTTGTGGAGGCTGCAAATGGCAGAGGGGAGGGGACCAGAGCTGCCCACTTCCACTCCCAGGTCTCTGATTTCTGGAGAATGGTGGGGGTACTGCCTCTGCCTCATCTCTTCTTCCTCCCGCTGGAAAACACAGCTTAAAATGCAGGAATTCTCATGGGGGGCTTTATAAAATGAAGGTGTAATTTCTGAAAGCACTGAGGGGTTTGGTTAAATTCTGCTCCCAGTGAAATGAAGGCTAAAACTCTCATCGACATCAGGGGTAAACAATCTTCAGCAGGGGCTAACATGCAGCATTAGCTCTCCACAAGCTACACACATTACTGTAAAATTAAAGATTTGAGGCATTTCTTTCAAAATACTCATACTCTTCCATTCATGTACATATACTGCAAATGGGAATACAGCCACTTACGCTTGTAGCTAAAACAGTGCCTATTTTGTCGGTTCAGCAGCTGAAGAGTGGGGCAATAACAGGTAAGATCAAAGGGCTTAAATAGCCTCCGCGGTCAGAATGACAAAATGCTTACAGCCTTGAATAGGATGTAGTCATTAGACTGGGGAAATGAACGATTTTGCTGAATGGGCACAATGGGAACAGATTTGGAGTGAAACAATAGGCCTTCACCTCATTGTAAGATCAGGAAGATTTGCTAGGTACACAGGAACATTGCAGCTTCGTTTTGAAGTTAATATGGGATGAATAAAACAATGGAAGAAATGACCCAAGCAGGGCAACATTAGAGCAAGAACATTGATGGGGTCAGGGTATTTTGACCTTTAGGGTTAACCAGATCAAAGGGTTTGCTGATTAGCAAAGTTGCTTTTTTTTTTCTTTTCCTCTTTTTTTCCCTTTTTTTTTTTTTTTTTAATTACCATAAAATTGGCATCTCTGTAGTTATTATTTTAGTTACCTTTTCAGGTAAAAGTTCTCTATATGAAGCAGACAAAATAATTCATGACAAGCTGTTTGTAATTTGAGAAGAGAAGGTACATCCACTACAGGAAAACAAATCTATGGAATGTGTTTTTTTTTTAAGGATGATATTAATTCCTTCTATAACATAATTGCCTGATCAAGATTTTGTTGCAATCAATGGAAATATTGCTTAATGGCCTCAGAGAGGTCTGTTTCAGACATTAAAATGTCACCTACCTTATTCTGTTGAATAACTAGCCTTCTTTTGCTATCTTAACTCCACAACATTTTAAGAGGATGTATGATAAAATAAATCTATTTTTTAATTGCAAATACTGTGCTATATTAATAGGAGAAAGGAGGGCTACGAAGGCAACACTTGTACAAATAAGTGTAGTTTGCTACGATATCAATAATTCATAGTTCTATGGTTCTTTTTGCTTCTGAAGTATGAGAGGTGGACCCACATTGAGGTCTGCTCTTTTTGCAAGACAATAAGGGTACAATTAAAAACTTCACTTACTAGAATTACGCACATCTACCCATACTAAGGCAAACACATTTGAAAGTGTGGCCTTAAATGACATGCATGTGGTCACCAAACTTTCCATGCCTCTTCAAAGGTGTATTAATTACTTTACACAGGGGAATTGCCCCATTTTAAGTCTCAGTTCTCCTCACTCCCACAGCTTCTAGAATTGAGAAGAGATAAGGAAAATTAGTGCAACCAAGACACTTTAAAAATGGTGTTACCTCTAAGTGCTGCATTGTCTTCTTGGTTATTTAGAAGCCGTTTCAAGTCAGAACAAGTTTTCTAGGAATTGATGGGGAAGATTAAGGTGTGAAAAACCATTAATCATTTAGGAAAAGATGAGGAGATCGGCAGTCTTTCCTCCATTGTCTCCCCGTGTTCTGGCAGTTTATATCCTGAAAGCTTATTTCCTAATATTTCTCTGAATAAGCTAGAACCTTATCTTCTTTATAGCTCCAAGTGACCTGTTGTCCTTCAGAAAGTTCTGCTCATCAGTTAAAGATCTAGGTCCATTTGAGCTAATTCTTGATCCTTTGTTTTCTAATTAAAATCACCCCTTTGACATGGAAATCTCAAAAACCTAAACAAACTTAACATGCTTTTGTTACCACTTGACTGATATAGTTATTTTGAAAATTTTAAGACTGATTTAAAAAAAAAAAAAAAAAAAAAATTCAGATGACTACTGTATCTTCATATCTCTAAGATGTTGTTCAGCATATGCTTTGTGAACACTTTATAGACCACTACACCCATGCTTGCCTGCTGCAAGCAAGAAAGCTGTTTTCCAAGTCATGCATGTAACAGAAAAGTAGCACAGCATTTCTCGTATTTTGTATGAAAAAGGGGCAACATTTATCAGAGGGTAATAATGCATTTAGATTACTCCTGATCCATCAGTGTTAGAACCCCAACATTGACTTTCATCTAGAAGTGATTGCTATTTAATGGAAGTCTAAATATTTATGTAAGAATGATCCAGTCTGCTGACCCATCGATGTCAGGCCTTGAGCAACCTGGTCTAGTGGGAAGTGTCCCTGCCCATGGCTGGAGGTTGGAACTGGATGGTCTTTTAAGGTCCCTTCCAACCCAAAGCATTCTATGATTCTATACATGCTCACATACAAGTAGTGCCCATCAATAGTCACGCACCCATGGATTTATTTTTTTTTTTTTCAGGACTCCTCATTAGAAATACCTTCTAAATAAAAACCTTTATCATTGAATGGGATGACATATTATGTTTGTAATTTCAGATTGGCATTTCTCAAGTCATTTATCTTTGAGAATTATGGGTTTTCAGACCAAAATATAAATTTGTGAGAAAGCTATGAAAGTTAAAATGTAATAAATCTTGCTTCAGACATATACGTATATCATTACACTATGTACACAGAAATTATTTATCTCTAACATACTTTCTTTAGGATGTGCTAAGTGAGACAAACAAAGCTTTCTCCTATATTTGGTAAACAGTTCCTATTCATTCAATTTTAAGAAGCAGGTAAGTAAACTTTTACATGTTTACATCTCTATGAATTCTTGGATATTTTGTGAATGTAATGCAAATCATCTCTGAAAAAAAGTTGGTTTTATGATAGGCTTCCATTGGGAGGATTAGACCTAATTCAGCATCAACAGATGACCCCAAAAGGTGCTCTGAAATGGAAAGTGTATATACACATTAAGACTTACTGCATTAACGCATTAAACTATTTTTTCCAAAGAAGCTAGTAGAACAAGCACTGAACTGCATATGAGAACATATGAGAATCTCATAAATGCTAATGCATTTATACCAAAGTAAAAAAAAAAAAAAAAAAAAAACGTTATTTAGTTATTTTTGCTATAGAGAAAGAGAATAAACCACAGAAAAAATGAATTCTGATGTTGCATCAGTCAGTGATGTTCTTATGGCTTAGAGTGTGGTCAAGGTTTCACTTAGAGACATTGAGCAGAAGCTTTCATTTCATTTCAATTTCAGTCATTTAATTTTCAAGCTCTAAGTTTAGCTACTGATTCTAGATTTCACCAGTGACATAGAATTTTGGGGGGAAGTAAGTCTTACATTTGTTACAGCATCTAATCACTTAAGATAAGCATTTTCTTTAAAATAATTTCCACATTAGCTCTGTGATGCTTGCTTAAGACATTACAGTGGACCGAAGTAACTCAGATGATCCCACTATGGGGTGTGCCCAGAAGGACATGGTTAGGACATTCTTGGAGATCCTGTGATTGCTTTGAAAGATTTTGGAAAGCAGCTTTTATGGAAAATATCTGGAACTCCCTCAGACTGGCATAATTTCAGACCTCATAGACCAAGAAGGCATTCAAAGTAAAACCCAGCTCCTGAAGGGATAATTTATATGGAAATTTTGCAGTGTTTGGTATTTAGGAACCTGGATTCCATCCACTGCTAACTTATTATTTTTTTCCTAATTTGCCCAGAAGGCTTATGAAATGCATTATAAAAAAAAAAAAAAAAAAAAAAAAAAAAAAGCTGCTATTGCGTTCTCCCATAGTCATGCAGTCATTCAGGTATTTGACTCCCCAAAAGATCTCTGCTATTGCATACATCCTTGTTCTAGCCAGGATTTTGAAGAAAAGGTCAAAGTAATGGTGTCATTCAGGGTCCAGGTTGGTATCCACTGTGTTAGGTCCTGAATCAGCTGCTAGCACATACCTGGTGAGCAGCTGCAGATTGCTGCTGAGTTATTGGAGACCTCCCACTTGGTTACTCTCCGTCTGCTGGATCTACCTCTACACCCTAATTGTACATGAAGCATCATGAAAGGGAAATTCCAGTGCCGAGAGGCGAGAGGTGGAGTTTGCTTGGGATATGACTTGCTAGGCAGCCACAATGGCTTACGAAAGCACAGTGTCATGAAGTGCTGGTCAAATGAAAACCCCCTATACCAGGCAAATAAGAAAATAAAAGTATTGTTGGTACATGTTGGTACATGAAAATATTTCAGATTTATCTCAACTTTCAACGTTGCAGTTTTATGTAAGTGATGGATGAGTTATTGATTTTAAAAGATGGACAGAGTAACACAGTAACCAAGGGAATCCTTCTCAGAACTACAAAATCTGAGACAAACTGAGGCAGAAAAGTCTCCCCCTCCTCCCTGCACTCCCAGGTATCATTACTGTTTCCATTATTGCTAGTTTTTGGAAGTCTAAAGGAAGGAAGCCTTGTGGAAAAAAAGTGTTGGGGGCAGCAATGCACATCTCAGGCTTCTTGCTACTGAAGCAGTAGTGGAAGAAATGATCGCTCCAACTCCGTGCTTTGCTCCTGGAGAAGCTGGTGCAGTGTAAAGGCTAACGAAACCCATGCTACTATAAGGTGAGCATAAGGGCAGGCAGGAACCAAGCACCCACCCCTGCAGTAATCACAAGTCTTGAAAAGCCTCTCTGCTCCTGCCCTTTTCATCCTGCCCCAGACCTCAGCCCCACATTCTGCAGGAGACAAACAGCCCTGAAAATCAGGCCCCTTTAAAGAGCTCATGCTAAGCAGTCAAAATCAATTAGCAGTCTCAAAGTAGGATGAATGATAATGGATACGGAATTGCCTTGGTACTCGGAGGACTGGGATTCAATTCTTACCTCTCCTAGACTTCCTCTGTGACCTTGGGCAAACCTATATCTGTTGCTCTTTTCTGCTAAATCATCTTTTATATATTTTTACCTCACAGAGCTTTTGCAAGGTATTTGACTCCTTTAATCACAAAGTGCTCAAATTCTCTACTTCATTAATCTATACAGAGTTTTGAAAATGTAAGATTGTGTGATATTTTTTCCTCTATACACACCAAGCTAATTGTAGTATCTTTTGGAGCTGTATTACAATTTTCTAAAAGGATCAATAAAAAGCATGAAGAGATGCAATGAGATAAGCTGGGCACAATACTTACAGTTTCCTCAAGAAACTGATAAGAAACAGGAAAGGGATGAATAGTTTTTGTTTGTTTTGTTTTTCTGTAAAACATGTGAAAGGCATAGACCACTAATCCTCCTTTCTTTCAGTTCTTTCAGGAACTGATTCACAGGTATTGATGTAATCTCCAGGATGCAAACTACAAGGACAAAAAATGAACCTAGGCATACCTAGGCTAGCAAACTGTTTCAAAGGCAAAAGTGATAGTTAAGCTTACTTGAAAATTTATGAAGGTGAGCAGCTTTGAAGATCACCCTCTTTTCACATGCAATGTTTCTAAAGGAACCTACTACAGTGTAACTAAATACTGACACCTGCCATAAGTAATCTACACAAGGTAGTATCCTTCTTGATTTTGTGGTCAATAAGTTTTTTTTCTATAAAAAGAAAAAAAAAAAAAAAAAAGTATGTTCCATAAACTCATGACAAAGTCTTATAGCAATGTTTTCATTTAAAATATCTAAGTATATTAGTAGGCACCTCCACATGTGTTTGTATGCACACACATACACTTTGAGCTCCGTACACACAGAAAGCAAATCAACTAAATTCAGGGTTTGTGTCTTCACACTCTTAGTTGAAGGGAAATTTCTTGCTGCTTAACCTTTGGGTTTGTTTTATTTTAAGACAGTTACACTTTTCTTTATACTTTAAAAATTAGGGTGCTTTTTCTTCCCCCTATCCTTGTTTCATGCAGATGATGAACCCTTTGAAATGTGCTTGCTCTTGTTGCCCACTAGAAGGAGAGGGGTGAATGCCACATATCTAATTGTGTGTCTCCACAGAAACTTTCCTCTAATTCCTGGTTGCTAACCCACATTCTTTAAGTCCTCTGGCCTCTTTCCCAACACTCCTCCTCTGTCTCACAAAGAAAAGAATTTGCTTTTTTTCCCCCCTATCCAAGGTCTTTTCTCATTTCAAAGCAAGCTACTTGAATGACTATTCAGTGTGTGCAGAATGAGGTCTCTCCACAACACTATGCTATAGTAAAAGCCGTGTGTGCTTATAAAGGCTGCTTGAAGGCAGCCCTACCCCACAGTGGCCCAGGCGGCATACACAGCACCCTGACCTAGCCATCTGTATGCAAATCTCCACAGACTAAGTAAACTTTCATAAAAATGTTCTGGCCCCTCTTTCTGTGTGTTTAGCAATTATTAGTGCACATTGGTCCTTTGTGTTATATTATTATGCTTTGTGTGCAGAGGAGACTCCCTGGCACCTGCGCTTGTAGGTGGCAGATGGCAGTTCTTGGCAGCAATACGGAAGTTTTCCTGAATGCAGCTAAGCCACAAACTGGCATCTTTTATTTCTTTATGCATGTACTGAGGAGAAAGGATTAGTGGTAGATTACCAGCAGCCTATCAAGGTATTTAACAAAAAAAAAAGGGGGGGGGGGGGGGGGGCGGAGGAGGGCAAAGAATCTAGTGAATGTTTCTCAAAAACAAGGAGAAAAAGAGGAGAACATACAGCAATAACTTGCCTTAAAAAATTACCAGCAGATAGCTAGGTATTAATTCAGTCTCTTACACACAGAGGTTACCATTTTACCATTCTCACAAAGATGAAAAATAGATGCCTTGCTGCTAACTCGTGTTTCTTGAATATTTACTACGTTTTGCTCCCGCATACTTAGGTGGAGGTTTAACACGACTGCTACGTTATTTATAAGGTGTCTGTGATCATAGAGGATCCCAAGGTGTCCAACAATCAGATAACATACAGAGCAATGAAAACGCAGCTGGCTCCAGGGTGTGAGGAGTCATTAAATCAACCACTGCTGCACAGGGTGCTGCACAGCATGGGTGGAAAAGAGCAAAGTTTGCTAATAACATCTACTTGTGAATAGCCAAAGGCAGGAGTAGTATCTGAGTATCTGAGATTTTACACCACACATATTGAGAAATTGGTGAAGGGCATACAAAACCTCTAGCTGCTAAAAGAGGGCATATACTATTGATGAGTATAGGACAGGAATGATTGACCCCAGTAAACTGATAAAGATGATAATCCTATGGAAGGAAATAGCTGGGAAGGTGAAGATCTGGGAATTTGTTCTTGGTCTCCTTCTAATACAGTCAGCTCCTGAGGAAGAAGGCCAGCTGTGATTTCTAAGAATGGGTGTTTCTATGGTTTAGATCATCTTCCTCCATAACCATGTTTCCAGGACTACATACAACATCCTAAAAGAGCCTTTTTATTAATATGATTTCTGTATGTTTCATTTTTATAGCATGTTTCCATGATACATGATTTCTGCCTTTGAAACCATTTTTAATAAATGTTATCATTCTCTTTGACTGCATCCAGTGTTAGACTTCTCAGAAGATCACACAGTAGCATAATACTCAAGGGAGAAATAGTCTGCTACGCACAGAGCGGTTCTCACCCCACGAGGTGGGCAAAAGGGAGAGTGTTTGAACCACAGACCTCAGAGCACAGGGAAAATATTGTCTCGTTCCAAGGTAAGCCAGGGAGACTGTACGACGGCAGTGCAACCTTAGGTGGCCTTTTTAGAGCAAATATATAGGAAAAATATATGGAAAGGTAGCAAGGAACATGGAACAGGAAAAAAAAAAAAAAAAAGATGTGGAGAAAAAAGCAGAGGCATAGGAGGGAGAGAGAAAATAAAAATAAAAGATCAGGAAAATAAAAGTGATGAAAATAGTATGCAGGGCGAGAAAAGAATGAAGTGAAAGCAGACACAGAGTGACATATAGACTGATGGTATTGCACCCAGGCATAGAAAAGAATGATGGGGCTCACCACCCAAATAAACAAAATAAATAAATAAATAAGAGTAGGAACAGCTGTTGTTTGAATAGTATAACCACAGAGCCAGTCTAGTCTGTCCATGAAAAATCTATCTGAGATGGGCACAGCAGCTCTTACCTGTATTGACTTTTGGTGGGGACTGGGAATTCCCGTACCTATCAGTATTAGGCAGGACAGAGCACGCTCCTATTTATCATAGAATCATAGAATATCCTGAGTTGGAAGGGACCCTTAAGGATCATCAAGTCCAACTCTTGACACCGCACAGGTCTACCCAAAAGTTCAGACCATGTGACTAAGTGCACAGTCCAATCTCTTCTTAAATTCAGACAGGCTCGGTGCAGTGACCACTTCCCTGGGGAGCCTGTTCCAGTGTGCAACCACCCTCTCTGTGAAGAACCCCCTCCTGACATCCAGCCTAAATTTCCCCTGCCTCAGCTTAACCCCGTTCCCGCGGGTCCTGTCACTAGTGTTAATGGAGAAAAGGTCTCCTGCCTCTCGACACCCCCTTACGAGGAAGTTGTAGACTGTGATGAGGTCTCCCCTCAGCCTCCTCTTCTCCAGGCTGAACAGGCCCAGTGACCTCAGCCGTTCCTCGTACGTCTTCCCCTCCAGGCCTTTCACCATCTTCGTAGCCCTCCTCTGGACACTTTCCAACAGTTTCATGTCCTTTTTATACTGTGGTGCCCAGAACTGCACACAGTACTCGAGGTGAGGCCGCACCAGCGCAGAGTAGAGCGGGACAATCACCTCCCTTGACCTACTAGCGATGCCGTGCTTGATGCACCCCAGGACACGGTTGGCCCTCCTGGCTGCCAGGGCACACTGCTGGCTCATATTCAACTTGCTGTCTACCACGACCCCCAGATCCCTCTCTTCCAGGCTGCTCTCCAGCGTCTCATCGCCCAGTCTGTACATGCAGCCAGGGTTTCCCCGTCCCAGGTGCAGGACCCGGCACTTGCTCTTATTGAACTTCATGCGGTTGGTGATCGCCCAGCTCTCCAACCTGTCCAGATCCCTCTGTAAGGCCTTTACGCCCTCATTTGAGTCCACAACTCCTCCAAGTTTGGTGTCATCAGCAAACTTGCTCAAAATACCCTCTATTTTTTAGAATATATCTCTATTTGATATGTGATAAAACCCCATCACTGTGCAGACACCTTCAACCCCACCATTCAGGTTCCATATGTATTTTAATAGTCACTCAATTTGGGTAATATTGCCAATGTATATTTCTTATTATCTTTACGAAGATTATACATATAGCGCAGCTTATGCAGGGATGGGGCTACTGCAAAGGCACAGCACCCATCTTTATCTTACTTCCATCCCTCCACAAAGCATGTGGTTCTAACTGTACAGGTTATACCTATTAATTTATCTTTTAAAATTTCTGTCTGACTGTGGAAAATGACATGGTCTTGAAAACACCAGAACAATATTCCAGCTATGTTAATCATAATAAAGGCCAAGAAGCGAGGCAAAATTTAAGGTATTTTGCAATTAGACCAGAATAAGAGAGACTCATAGGTTCATACTATCTGTTACAATGAGATATATTCTAAAATAACTTGAATTGATTGAATTGATTACTTGTTTACTTGAATTGATTGATTTCCTAAGTACAGGCAAAAAAGCTTCTTTCAGAAGCTAAATTAAAGCACGTATTCTAGAATGCAAAACTTATTTTAAGGACATTAGGTGGTATTGTCAAGCCTGTAAAAGGAAGAGAGTGTTAATTTTATTGCAGCTCAGTTCATTCTAAAAGACAGGGAATTCCCCCAAGGGCAGAAAGGACAGTAACTGCTGACACTGACTTTCTTATTCAGAGTGGCGGAAAAAAAATGCTGTTCCCACTATTTTGTATTTTAAAAGTAAACAGAAGACTCAATAAGAATATATACATACATTGTTTTTTCTATATATACACATACATATGTTTATAAAAAGGCCTTTTGGTGTAACTATTAAATGGTAATTAGTTGGAAAACTTTACAAATGATAGCCCTGAGGCACTAGAAGAAATTGAGGAGCTTGTGACCCCTGCTAGACTGAGCTATTATGAATGTAACGTACTGTAAAGCAGATGTCCAGACTCAGAAGTGCCTCAGGTGCACCGTTCTTCCTCAAACATAAGGCAGAGACATTGAGCTTACACCATCTAAAAACTTTTTGAGTTTAGTATCAATTCTCCTCCAAATAACAATTGTCTTATGCAGCTGTCAGACACAGCAGTAAGAAGAGAAGGGTTTTATTTCTGTTTCCATTTCTTTTCTTTTCAGCAGTAAGAGGGTACAGGGATTTTACAGAGCACAGAACTGTATTCACTAAGGACCAGCGTTCACCATTGTTATCTGAGCATGATGCTCTAGAGGTTAATAAAAAAGCACGCAGACAGTCTGCTTTGGAAGACTCAAAAGGCATCTGCTTCTCTCCAGTGGATAACCTGCTACTTACTTGGGTTTACCAAGCATTTACAATGTAAGTTCAAGTAACATGTCAATACAAAGCAAGCTTGAAGACATTCAATGGGTACTAAAATGTCAATTCAACTTCAAATTTTGTTTATGCCCAGATACATCCAAGAACTGAAATTCTACTGTTTTTCTTAGAAAACTGTTCTACATGTTGATTGATATCAGTTTGGTTTCTTTTCTGATGCATGCACTCCTGTTGCATCTCTGTTGCCTCTTCTGCAATGATCTATTTGATGAATTTCTGTAATTTGTAGTTACAGAAGAAAAAGTTTTATCTTGAAATGTACTAAACACATGGAGCATATTTAAATTACAATTTTTAACAACACAATGTATGATGTCCAACACAAGCCCTAATTTTAAGGCTCTGCTTTCTCCCTACTCACCTCTGTCACCTCCTTCATGTATTAAATTGTGGAGGTACCTGAGCTTAACACTTGCTCCTAAACAGAGGAAAGTGCTAGTACTGTTTTCTGTGGACATCAGTCAGCTTTGCAGTCTTGTCCCCTATTCTGAAACATATGTGGCTGTGAAAAACACTTTCATTTTTTCTGAATTAATAATTTCTGTTAATTAGTGCCAACCAAATTAGTGTCAAGGCCTGTTTTTTAACAGAGTAACTGATTGAATTCCAGCACCTGGGCCATGGCTCTAGCACTGGATAGTTCACTATACCAGCAGTTCCATTGATAGTATAGATGGAACAAGAATGGAAGAATTGATTCTTACATGCATTTATTGCTTTTCCTTTCATGGTGAAAAGAAATCAAAGAGCAGTATTGTATGCATTAGAGAACTGTGCTTACCAGGATGATCTGCATACAGCTATAGGTAGATAGAGATTGCATTTCTATATGTGGATATTAATAGTTACATTTATGTATATATATTGATTTCAAAAATATTGGAGAGGCCATTTAATTTCATATTGGAAGCCAATCTCAAACTGTTAGAGACAAGGAGAAGATATAATATTGGGCAAATTCTGTTTACATCTTTATCTGATACTGGCTAATCATAGAATCATTAAGGTTGGAAAAAGACCTCCAAGATCACTTAGTCAAACCTAATGCTGAAGAAAAGATCCTGGACTGGATGAAATTAGGATCTAATCACACGCAAAAATACTAGTGTTTAGAAAGTCTGTCTTGGTTCTGGAAATGCATTCATACACCCGTAATGTTAGAACACTCCTTTTTACGGTTTCATTTTCCATTTTTCTCCACCACTCTAGATATCATTCATCGTGAATATCTTAAAAATTGAGTCAGTATAAGATAAACAAATGGAGTCTTGCTCTTGGTTTTGACTGCAAAATCTTATTCCTAAATTACCTGCAGTTTATAAAAGTTCAAGATCTCATCACTAATGCAGATTCAACTAATTTTGTGTCCTACATCCATGAGTGCGTACAGTGTTATTCAATAGAGTTAGGTTAATTCAGAGTTTCACAGCAAGTGACTTGCAGTGCTCCAGGCATGGTGTGTAAGGTAACTCTTCTATTAAATTAAACAAGGCATCCTCACAAATCAGTGCAGTAGTAGCCTCACCCAAATACCTCTGAAATCTTTCAGTTTTCCACTGACTTTGTGAGTTTTGGGTCAGGCTCTATCTAATCTCATCTAGATATTACCTGATGAGAAAATACACGTATGATTCAAAATGCTCCCACACTTTCCAAAGGAATGGGAGTGAGATGAAAAAAAAAAAAAAAAAAAAAAAAAAAAGGAAAAAGGAATGGGCAAGTAACCTTTGAAATTGATCATCATAAATTAAAAGCCAGTATCTCACCAAAGCCCTTAAGGGTGAAACCCATCCAAATCTCGACTGAATAATTTTTGATTATTCAAGGCTATCAAGATGCTTCATTCCTTCCATGAAATAATTAGCACTGTCAAGTCTTGCTGAACTCAAATAATTCAAGAAGCACTGAGCACCTTGAAGAACTGAAGAAAAACACCTTTTGAGGGAAAACACCATCCCACAAATATGCTTATACAAATGCTTATTATTATTTTCATACATCCAATTGAAATGGGTGGGATTTGTTTTGTCTTACTGTAACCACTTAGGCATTATTCATCCTGGAATTCCTTGTTAAGGGAGAGATTTCTCACAGCTGTCTCAGACACCTGCCTTGGTCCAAGATGAATTGTCTTCTGGGGACGATCATCTCTCACCACGGGCTGCTGAGAGACCCTAAAATATTAGCTTGGTATATAAATATATATATATATGAAATTAATAGAGATGGATCATGGAATATCAGTTCCTTTGCGCATATTGTGTAAATTATTGCCCAATTTCCTATGCAGATACAATCATTTGTGCCTCAGCTTTACTGCATTGATAGGACTGCCCATTTCCATCCCCCTAACATTTGTTTTCACATGAGACCTGATCCACCTCTATAAAATCAATGAAGGTCAATGAGATCTGAATCAAGTACTATGATAAAAACAGAGCCCCAGGAACTGTAAAGATTTATCCTATGAATCTCCTTATCTGCTAGGGGAATTCCACTGAATAGATATATGTATTCTTTCTCTTTTTTTTTCTTCTTTTTTTTTTTTTTAATCTATAAATATCAGCTTCCTGCAGAACAAGTGAAAACATAATGCTGCAGGATTGAATATCCAAGAAGAAAGCTTCAGCAAGAAAAAAAAATAAAAGAATGGTGAGGAAATTTCTGGGGGGAAGATCACAAAGGAGAATGTAATGAGGTATGTAACAGAAGTTTATCTCTACAGACAAAGCCGAATTCACCTTACCCTCTTTGCAGTGAACATGAACAAACATTATGCTACAATAATACAAAAATGCTCCTATGCATGCATAGTGTGCACACACTTACAAACACTGAGATTACAGGTGAAATCATGGTCCTAACTGAAAGCCTGTAATAAAATGTGATTGATTTATTTAAAAAAAAGAACAAAAAAAAAAAAAAAAGAACACGGCTTCAATTTTTATATATATCATATGGTATTATATCCACCAACTTGAGACTCATAATATGTGCAAGATTTTTAAATGTTGCTTGGCATTCAGTCATTGGGAGGAATTAACTCTACTGGCCTGGAGATAGATTGAGTGCAACAGGAGGAGGTGAAAGGCAAGGCTCATATTCATTGGAGGTTCATGGCATTTAAACGTTTTAAACAACCATGTTCTAAGGTTGATTTTGCAGGCTGCCTTAGTCACTATCTCCAGTCAAGACTCTTGTGTAAACGGGGTTTGTTCTACCCCGACAGTGTGCCTATTGTAACTTGGGGCCACCTGTTAGACAGCATGAAGTGTTGCCTAAAAAATACACAATAAGCAGATTGTTTGTTACAGTTGTGCACAGACAACTGTATTAGTGTTCTTCACACCATATGTCTATATAAACAGAGCTGCAGTGAGCTATTCACCAGAGACTCAAACACTGATGAAGAAGCTTCTCTTAAAAGACCAAGGGCTTACAAGCATTGGTTCACCTGTTAGGCTTACATCAGGATTTCAAATGCTTTGTATCAAAAGAGAAATATTCCTTCAGAAGTTTCTGCAGGAAGTTTTATGCTAGAAGCAAAAGAATAAAAAAGAAAAAAAAAAAAGAAAAAAAGCATAAACACCACATTTGGTGGTTTTAGTAGTTCTGTGCAAAGGGAAAATGAGGGAAATTCACTTTATATATGCAGTTTGAAGGTTTTACTACCTTCTGCAGTAAAAATAACATTATATCATTTTATACTATATATTATAATTGTCACTGTTGTTGTTATTGTTATTATAAAATACTCCTTCATCCATGTGTCAAAGCTAAATCTGAAGTCTCACAAGGTGAACTTATGAGCTCAGTCATATTCAGGCTTCTTGCAGTCCTGGTGAAACTACCACAGGCAGCCTTTTTTAATTTCATTCTTTCACATGGAGGAATCTGGGGGGAAGGCAAGGAATGGAAATGTCTCTTTTTCTTTTGTGCAAGGAAAAAATGTTACAGTAAAATAAGCAACAGACACCACTGATAGACATGGTGTAAGAAAGAACAGAACAGAACAGAATAGAATAGAATAGAATTGGAATTACACAAGTCTTTTAACAAGGTCTATACAAGGGTAATCAATTGTACAAACACAAGTCTCAGTAGTTATTGTGTGAAGTGATCGTAAAAGGCGTATCGAGACCAAACAAGCTCTGTTACACAACTGCTGGACAATACTGGAGTGTATATGAGGAGGTATATGTTGACGGCCATTCTGTCAGTTTGGTAGCAGGTAAGAGGCATGGAGCAAAAGTCTCTTTGGCTTCCATCCTCCTGCATCAGCTTGCCTCCTGGAGCTGCTGCAGGTGTGGGACATAAAGTCTTCCAGCAGAAAGCCCATTGCAGCTTAATCTTCATGGAGCAAGGGCACAGAACCAGAACATGAAACGGGGGTCACCATCTGGTGCCTGCTCTGCTTCCAGAGCAGCATGGCTCTATACTATGCTTTTTAAGGCTACATTTTTACAAGACTATCCGGCCCCTACATAGAAGGATTTTTGCAGAGGTTAACAGCATTCTTCTTGCACCACTGAAGTTACACCTATCACAGAGGGGAAAAAAAAAAAAAAAAAAAAAAAGAGGGGAATTTTATTCTCTGGCATAGAACAAAAGAACCTCAGCAATTTATTTTCTAATGACTGTTCTAAAAGTTCACCTTACAGCTGAACTCCTCTAAGCAGCACAGATCAACTGTTCTAGCTCCAAATACATATTGGAATTATTTTAAGCCTGTTTTTCATGTATGAAGTGTTTACTCTGATACGGTTAAAAGTAGCCAGGCAGGTTTTGGCTCTATTCAAAACAAAAACATTATGAACCCATCTTCTGCCTTTTTTTTTTTTCTTTTTTTCTTTTTTTTCCAGAAAGGAACGTTTGCTCTAAGGAGCAGCATTAAAGAGATGATTTTTAAAAGGTTCTGCTTCAAGGTTAGTTAACCCACATTTTTTCACAAATTACCATGACAGCTTTTTCCCTGTGCTGGTTTCTTTCTATTAACACAAAGAATACAATGCCGCCCAGTTTTACACAGTATATTGGTCTCTATTTGAAATAATATTTTTTTCATAATATAGGCATATTTTTTAAAAAAAAAAATGGAGCTATTGTGTTTTCTCAGAACCATTCTGACTAAAATTTCTGAATTTCTTTTTACTGCATTGTCAAAATACGTTTTATATCCAGGTGCATGTTAACATTTGAAACTGCGCATGCTTCGTATCCTTCTTTGCCAAGTCAAATATCCAAATTAATTTATGTTGAAATGAGTCCAGTTTCAAAACAGCTTTCCTAACTACACATATGGTGGCATTTCAGGTGGGTGCTGAAAGTAGTTCATCTAGAACCCCTCACCTGAATGTTATTGTGCACTCAGCAGTCTAGAGCATGGAGACCTAAAGCATGGGCGATATGGTGGCATGATAAAAAATGGAGGCATTATTATAGCTTGCATTCAGTTTTTTCCTACCTACTGCAATTAAGAATAGTAATGAAGATACCATTGCATGGTTTGTGGCTAATGAATAGATTTTTTTTACTGTAAATTTTACAGTGGGGGATGCTGCTTTGAAGCAAAGCAGCTCAGGCTTCTGGCTAGGAAAATGGCAGAAGTGAAGAATGGCAACAGGCTAAAGTAGGATTCCTCTTTTTGTTATGGTCCCAAGATCCTCTCCAGCCATGCCAACTGATGTCCACTGATGCAGCTTATGTTTCATACTCAAGTTGATATGATACGACACAGGCCATACTGCCATCCCTCCTCTTGTAACTAGAGATTGAGGCCACTGTGCCTAGGAAAGCATGTGTCATAATCCCACATACTACATCTTTGCTGTACAGCCCTCCTCCACAGAGAGACAAAAAAGTGGAAGGTTGAAAATTTATTAAACTTGTTCTACGGAGCAATCTAAAAGACTGTAGCCATATCTACACCATATCACAGACGGTCTCAGAAACAGCAGGAAGCATGGGCAGGAGGATGGGCTGCAGAGTTGGGATACCACCAGCCTGCCAGAAGTATTAGTTGGATTGTTCCAAAACTGAATTGAAGGAGTTTATACAAACAAGCAATGCAGATGGATGTTAAATTTGGCCTCAAACCCCACACCAAGATTGACACTTACACAAAATCACTCAGACAGTTCATGGGAGATCTCACAGTGAATCCAAATCCCCAGTCAAGAGACCAATCCAAGCACAAAATCCTAAGTAAAAAGGGATGATATGAACTTCTGTACAGTCGCCAGACTTATGAATGGAGCAAAATGTGTTCATTTTCCTTCTGCAACAAAAAATAGACAATCTCTTTCCCTCCCAAACTCTATCCTCGGTTATATGAAATCTTTTGTTTTCTTATCAACTGTTTTTGTATATACTTGTGCATGCTTTTTTTTTTCCTTCTTTTAAAAATATAATTATATCTAGCATAGCAACTTTGAAAATGAAAATTTGACAAACATATTGAGTGTTGAAGTGAATATTATTATTTTTTTCAATATTTTACTTTGGGTGGATGAAAAGGAAATAAAGAGCAGGAAGTAGAAACTTTTCACAGTTTAATCTAACAGTAAGACTAAATTTTATTTTTTTTACTCCAAAACCATATTTCTGACAACTTGATTTTAAAAGAGTTGTTATATGTTAGAAAACTCTTTCATCACAAACCCTTGCCAACACAATGAGACTGTAAATTTCAGCTGCTGAAGAAATGGAATTTTCCATCATCGATTTTTAACTTTATCCTGCAATTAAAGATTTCCATTAAAATGAAGCAGCAATGTAAAGGTATACAGTGGAATTATACAATGTACTTTTATTCAATGCTAAATATAATTGCAAATCTTGCAAGTTGCAAGGCTATGCATGATACCCCACTACATACTGCCATGCCTCTCTTGCTTCTTGAGGAACTTAAGACAGACTACTTTTCTCTCAGTCCTTTAAGAAGCTTTGTTCTGGGAAAGATGGGAATAAATAAGTAAACCAAAGAACCACGGGAAGATAAAATACGAAGGCAGTGGGTAAAGGGAGTTATCATAGTTCCTATGGCACTGTGGTATAGCTGAGATGTTAAGAGCATGCATCAGAAATAGGGAAACCAATATGCTATAATTAAAGACACTCTGCGCTAGCAGCAGCCGACCTGCCTTCATGTTTGTCTAATGAACAGATACACAGGTTTCAGGCCTGCTGGTGACATTCACACAAGATGATAAGTAAGAAAATAGAAATAGTTTTCACTGAAAACAAAGATTTTAACGAAAATGTCCATGTTTAATTAAGAAAAAAGAAAAAAGAAAAAGAAAAAGAAAAAGAAAGAGAAAGAGAAAGAGAAAGAGAAAAAGAAAAAGAAAAAGAAAAAGAAAAAGAAAAAGAAAAAGAAAAAGAAAAAGAAAAAGAAAAAGAAAAAGAAAAAGAAAAAGAAAAAGAAAAAGAAAAAGAAAAAGAAAAAGGAGTCAAGAAAATAAAAAGAAAAAAGGGGAAGGGAAGGGAAGGGAAGGGAAGGGAAGGGAAGGGAAGGGAAGGGAAGGGAAGGGAAGGGAAGGGAAGGGAAGGGAAGGGAAGGGAAGGGAAGGGAAGGGAAGGGAAGGGAAGGGAAGGGAAGGGAAGGGAAGGGAAGGGAAGTTAAAACATGCAAACTTTTCTTGTTTATTTATTTTGTATAAGTCCTTTAATTTTAGCATTTAGGGGTTTTGAACAAAAAGAAAACAGAAAAATAGAAAGTGAAAAGGAGAGAAACAATGCTCTGCTAGAAAGGAAAAGGTTTTCTGGGACTGTCTTTACCTGACAGAAATTTTATCATTCTCTTCATTTGCTTGTACATTACCAGTTCAACACCAATCATTTCAAGTTGTTAAATTACACAGCTCTTCTGTTTTTTAGGTTGTAAATGCCCTGAATCAAAGTCTGTGTCAGTGGGGGCTTGACAATATTCCTGGCATGCACATTACACTGAGAGGTTCTTGGCTGCTCCTTTAACATATATGTCCATCATTATTTGTTCAGCTTCTTCTAGGATCAGAGCTTACTAAATAACAAAACAAAAAGCAAGGAAAACAAAACAAGAAAATCACAGACTAAGGCCACATTTCCTTATAACTGTACTTTATACTGTGTTATTCAGAACGTTTCTTAGAGGTACTACAGAGGTTAGTTAAGGTACTGATGCATTACTGGTAACCTGTGTCTAATATCATCCCTGTATTCAATATAGTCCTGCTGTTGTGCTAACAGGAATATTAAAGGATAGGTGAACTGTGTACTCTTTTGGGGTATGGCACTGGTTGTTTTATTTTATTTCTGACTTTTTTTTTTATCCAATGAATACCTAAACATCACTGCAGCTCTAAAAAGGCAGATCTGAACGATGCTAATACTGCATGTAATGTTTGTTTGTTTGTTTGTTTGTTTGTTTTTGCAATCCAAGCTTAGAGGTATATCCTTATGTAGCATTACTTTGTTCTGGTCACCAGGCGTCAGTTAGGGTATTTCTGTATAGTGATGGTTTGTTGTATTTAAGTTATTTATTTAATTGATTGTGATTTGGGTGTGGTCTAGTAGAAATCACAGAAAATTAACCTCCTGCTAAAAATGAAGTCATTATTCTTTAGGGGTTTAGGACCCCATCTGCAAAATATAGACACAGTGCTTTATTTCATATTTATTGGGGAGAAAGACTCAGCTTGAATATTTAGTGGGAACTTGGTACCTCAGATAGTGACATTGAAATTTTGCTACATTTGATCAAAGTGTTAATCATATTGTCTAGTGGTCTGTTGAGCCACTGCAGAATACTGTGTGTATGGAACTAAGATTATAAACAAGTGACTCTACATTCAAAATAATATTTTAATTCACATCCACAACTACAACAGTAAACAAGATTCCCTCTAATAACAGAGAAAGGGAGTTGGGTGAGGGGTATAGGACAGACAGTGAAAATAAGTCCAGGCTTTCATTTTCATAATTATATCCCATCATTCATGTCCAATTTCATAAGTGTTTAATAAATGCTTAATAGAAATACTAAAAAAAAATAAAAAATAAAGAAGTTAGTACAACTTTTTATTTCTTTTTTTTGAATGTTTCTTGCTATAACTGATTATACATGTAATTATGAAAAAAAAAAAGATTAATTTTCTATCAGTTTACTCATAGATAGATAGGATGAATTAAGATGAGTATACGTTTTTTTCCTATGACATCTCACTGGAGACTGAAGTTTAATAATACCGGTATTTATAATTTTTGGATTTTCTGATCCATTTGCCATAAACTATTTCCATAAATTAAGCTTACTAGGGGCAAGATGTGTTTGAGGCAATAATGAGGCATATAATGAGGCAATATTGCTCTTTTCCATGGTTTTGCATTAATATATTCATTTTACTTTAGATGGCCTTGTATTCCTGGAGTTGGCAATTCTGATTTTATAAATCCTAAAGTAGTTGCACATATTTAAGGATTCCAAGGCACTTTACTGACTTTGCTATATTTAGCATATTTTAATTTAAGCAATTATGCTCTGCCTATCAGGAAACCTCTCTGCCATTTCACTTAGTTTAAACTACTCCTCACTACTGCTGGATGGTGTTCATCTGCATTTTAAGAGGAAAGTGCCAGCTCCTGGCTACAGTAAGCATCATTGCTCCATAGAATTGTATTGATTTACACCAGCTCAGGATCTAATCCATATTTTCTATCTCTGTGACATGATTTAAGCTAAATTACACCCTATAAATCTATTCTCAGTTGTTATTTTCTGCTTCTCCAGCCTCCAATAGGAAAGTTTGTATTCAGGTTTCACAGCCGGGCAACAAAAGGCTTCCCCTGGGTACTATGCTACTCTTTTAAAAACTAAAGCACATGGGCTATGGAGGCACAGCATTTAAATAGCAACATTCATTACCCAGGCTGAAGGAAAAAAGGTCAGCTCCAGCAGTAATCTCATGCTGTAAATTTGCTAGAGAAACAACATGCCAGTAAAAGTACACATTAAACAATATTGTCGGCACTAGGACACTCGAGCCCCACCAGCATTATCAGTAGTGTTAAGCACAACATTCACGGGAGCCCTTTGTGCTGGGAAGGAAACCACCACACGCTGCCCTGACGGCCACCCCACAAGTTCCGCTGAGGCTGTGGGGTCAGGCCCAGTCACCCTAAACATTCACATATGCATATATATACATGTCTATAGACGTATACAATCCACAGTGCCCCATGAGGAGGGCGCGCAGCGCACTTCAACCCCAGGGAAGAAGGATCCCCCATGAGATTGCGGGCAGCAGCCCCCGCTGACAGATTTTTCAGCACGTTGCAGACGGGTTGGCCGGCTGCCTGGCAATCCACTAGGGCTGACACATTTTGGGCAGAGCAGCGGTACGGAGGGAGCCATGTGGCCGATGTTAGTAAACATTATCCCGCACAGTCTGGCGTGCCACCGCCGGCAGCGGGAGGGTGAGCGGCTGGCGGGGCGCAGGGCCCGGCCGGGGCGGCCGAGCTGCCCGGGGCTGCCAGCCAAGGCCCGTCAGCCAGCAGCTGCTCCCGTTTCTGTGGCAACCGCGGCTGAACAATGGGCTGCAAATCCAGCGGGCGCCCTGCGTGGAGAGGGCCTGATGGAGATAGAAGGCCCAATACCAGCACTCCTAGCCCCCTAGATAAACAATATGCCCTGAAAAAAAAATACAGAAAATAGCATAAAACAGCACTGGGCTGTGTTATCTCCCCCACTTCAGGCACATTTCCCCTCGGTACCTGGACGTTCAGGCATATGGGGTCCTCCATTTTGGTTGTGCCTCACTAGCCACTGAGGCGGAGGGGCCAGTGTAGGAGTAAGGGGTGGATTGCACAGCATTAAAGTAACGGGTTCAATTTCAATGGAAATTTGTTGGGCTCTGAAGGAGTTTTGTCTCTCATGTCATGATTTTAGACCTGGGTGGCAGAGTCTGGGTTTTGGTATTTATCTCAGTAATCTCAGAGGCAGAGGGGCTTCTGGGCATGGCTGCCCCCATGGGGACAGCCCTCTCTGTTTTATGCCCAAACTGCGCTTTCAGCCTGATTCTGCCATCAAAAGTAAGCCTTCTTCCCACAAGCAGTGAAAAAAGGGCTGGATTTAATACTCCTCAAGTCCCTCTTGACAAGTAACTGAGCGGTCTTGAGCTTCCCACTCAGAAGCCTGAAAAAGCAAAGGCAGACTCCCTCATACACTTGCAGAATGAAGAATTTCTCCCACTTGTAAGGCCTCTACAGCTGTGCACAAACAAGGAAATCTTTGCAAGAGGAGTGGACACAGTCATAAACTTGGAAAAAATACAGCAGCAGCCTCTGTGTGCAAATACCATCCTCTCCTAGTAAGCCCAATATTAATTTACTGAAGTCTTTTCCTACCAACCATGGTATCCCAGAGAAGCTGTTCCTTAACAGGTGTCAGGAGCTCCTCTTTCACCTATGTTATTGCACACAGATAACAAACCCCAGCAGCCATTTGGACAGCAATCCTAGATTTTTTAGAAGGTTTATAGAGATAAGCAGAACTTTTCTGGAATATATTTGAGTCTCCTGTCCTCTATCAGGCACAAAATCTTCAGAAAGTACAGTTTCATAAAACACAGCCCTTTCTTCATACCAAATCAGTCTATTGGGACTGATGTCTCTTGTACAAGACTCCTGTGGATTCTCATACAACTTTTAAGAGCAATTGATTCTTATTACACAGCATAGAAACATTCACGCTTTCCTCAAAACCTCTTGGGAATCTGTTAGCCAGCAGAAATCTGTAACCTCATATAATTATGTTGACTTACCAAGTGCCAACACAGGAATTGTGTGTCATAAAGAACAAATGTCCTTGTGTGATAAGAAAGGACTGTATGGAAGTGTCTTTGCTTTTTCTGCAGGAGTGTGTGTATGTATGCAAGATGACAAGAGCCTAACCTATGGCATGGGAGGAAGTAATTAAGAAAAATCTCCCAAATGCCAACCATGACATCTCTATGGGTAATATGTCATATGTAGTCCTATGAAAATCCAAAAGAGAGCTAGAGCTTTTGAGTTCAATATGTATGTGCAATGAATACTTATGATCATGATTTATAAAATGTAGTAATGCTCTTAGAAATGTTCTGAACCCCAAAGGAAGTTCAGTGTATGCAAAGTGTGCTAATTATGAGATACCGTACATATGTCACCACATTTCAGTCAGCAAGTAATCTATTGACTATATGTGCATTTTGCATCTGAGGTGCAGTTCTGAAAAGCAGGGAGGAAAGGAAGTGAGATGTTACAGCTTTTACAGCCTTGACTGGCCACATTCTTGTTGCATAAAGGAAACAAAGAGAATGAGAAAGAGAGTCCTGTATTGAAGTAGGGGTGAGAGACAAAGCTGAGAGGCAAAACTGGAGGCTGGATTTCCTACCTGTCTCTGTATGTCAGCTGGGACCTGTAAATGGCCAAATACAACAGGAGAAATCCTTTGACCTTGGAAAAACTCTTCTGGGCACTACACATGAATATGAGCTGCAATTAATTAAGTTAGTTGGCATAAAGACAAAAGCTTTGTTAGAAGAAATCTAGAATTAATTGGGTCTGATTATTATAGAAGTAATTGAAAGACTGAAGTTGAGAGACCTTTTTTTTCCACTTGGACATGAAAAATTAATGGTTATATTTATTACAATAATTTCAATAGGCTGTCTCTGGACCTAAGTCAAATTGTCATGGTGTGGTACATCATATATGGTTGCTCATAGCTGTTTGCATTGATAAAACTAAGTCCCACGCATTCCAGCACAGGGTGGCCACATCCAGATTGCTTGTTGGGAGTGCTCCCTGGCTGCTGCTAATCCCCAGCTGTGCCTGAACACAGCTGTGGAAACGCTAGTTGAGTCAAAGCCCTGCCAGAAAGCGTGCTGATCATGTAACAGTGGGGACAATCACAGGCCACTGCTAATGTCTGTGCCCTGGGCCTCTTACTAGCTCATAGATAATCTGTCAGATCCAAATGCTAAATCAGTAGGCTTCAGTAGAAACTGGGTCAAGCTCAGTTTGTCATTCTGTATTGAATTTTCTAATCACTGGTTCTTAATTTCCCCAGCTCTAGTTGTTTATAGTACAATTATAACATTGCAAAGCAAAAGAAGAAAGAAATAGGATTAGGAAGTTCAGAGCAAACAAAATCGGGCATTCTTGAATATGTACAAGGTGGGTCACTGTCTGAAGAAGGCATGATTAAGCCCTACTTTAAGTTAATTAATTTCTTTGTAAGAAAATTGGTGATGAAAGACAGCAGGAGAGGTGGAGAGAAAGTCTGGGAATCAACAGCATCTACTTTGAAGCCACAAAACCTTTGTCTTCAATAGCGCTGCACAAATCACTCAATCCTTCTGCCTTCACTGCCTACTTCAGCGGAGGAGTAGAAGGCTCTGCAGAGCTTTTAGCATTCTGAAATACCAAGGAAGCCTGAATGTGGAAGAGGACTCATAACTCCACTGCAACTAGTCAAATATCATGGATTTACTGAAGGCCTAAAGCTTTAAAAGTACTGTTCTCTTTGGGAATGGGGATATACATGTAAGAAAGTTTTGTAAACTCTGCACTGCATTGCATATTTAGGTGACAAAAAATAGTCCCTCCTCAAAAAAAAGTGCCCTCCTCAGAGGAATAACTCACTGTGGTTTACATCCTGATTTATGACTGAATGAAATGAAAAGAGATTCCTGCTGTTTTACGTGCTCTTATTGTTCACAATTCACAGGTACTTGGTAGGACTTTTGCTGTTGTCCAATTGTTATTCCTTCTTTTTCAGTCTTTGTAATCTTGTACTCTGGTTTATTTGTCAATACATTGCACATAATGCTCCTAGTAACAAAGTACAATAAAAATCAAAATATAATGGATTGGCTGTAGTTAGAATAGAAAACAGATGGGATATGTTTCAGCATGCTTGAAAAATTAATACAGAATATCTAATAACTAGCATTATTCTCATTATTCTCATTATTCTCATTTTGCCATTCATACCAGAAATAGGCATTAAATCAATAACCTTGATGAGCATCTGTAGCTCCATGAGGTGTGTCTCACTGCCCAAGTTCTGGGATGGACACCCTGCATTGGGGGAAGTGATTCCAGAGTTTTTCAAGGTTCTACTGGTGCTGTAATTACTGCAGTATCATTACTTAGTTTATTAAGTCAAGCAATTTGGAATGATATTTCCTGCTTTTGTTTTCACATTATTTTCATTTTACTACATTATTTTCATTTTACTTTCTTCATCTACAAACGTATGCCCAATATAACATGAGGATAAAATTGTAAGGCTTACCCAATTACTACTGCATTACACCTGTAAGAACAATGCAGATACTGAACATTAGACAAATTACTAATAGAGCAATGCAGCAGTTCTTTCTTTAGCACAAGATTTCTCTGGGAATGTTATTTTATTGTATTTCATTTACTGCTTGTTTGTTTAAGGGGGAGGAACAGACATTGCTGTATTTCAGTTTGATTCAGCAAGCGTTCTGGCCTCAATCCAGCAAATCATTTACACATGTGCTTAACTGTAATGAAATAAAATTTTAGCTCTTAGTACTGCCTATGTATTTAACATATTGCATGAGCTGGACCAGAATGATGAAAAACCTTAAAAATAAGGCCCATGCATTTTTACACACACATAAAAAAAAAAAAAAAAAAAAAAAAAAGATATTGTTAAAAGGGGCATTTTCTACTGCCTGTGCTATGAAAATACTGTGCAGCTCCTCCCACCCCTCCCCAAAAAGCCAACTAACTTTTTTTGATCTGACAATCTGACAGCTATATCCTGTGTAACTGCCAGTCTGGCCCTTTTTAAAAATATCCTATTAAGTTAAGTGGAAGCTTTGCCTGAGCAAGGTATGCAGAAATGAGTCACAGGGAGTATATGGAATTTTCTCAGGACTTAGGGCTGTGCCTGTTGTAGCCAAAGGCTAAATCTCTGGTGGAGCTCAGTAGTGTTTCTCTGAATACATTCACTTTCTGTACCAATCTCTGTTTTAGTGGGAAACATAAAACCAACATGAAAGTCATGCTGAAACATACCACAAAGAAAGGTGTGTTCTTAACTTGGGTTACCTAACCCAGGTTAGATAATTTAAGCTGCGGTTGCACAGCAATTTAAACTAATCTAAGTCTTGCCTGCCAGGGAGGGTGGAACCACATCAGCCAACAGTTAGGTGGGCATCAGCCACCGCTGAGCCCCAGCCCCAGTTTCAGCTAGCAGCTCAGAGAGACAACATTACCTGGGTTTGCTAAAATGGAACATGATGCACAAACCCCACTGAAAGTCTTCATTGTGTCCATGTAAAGACATTGCTGGATATTTATGAGTTTGTTCAATGTACACCTGGAGAACTTTTTAGAGACACAGCAACTTACTGGAGCTGACAGCTGACCACAGTAAAAAAAAAAAAAAAGACACAGCTTTTTCTTCAGGAAGCTTACAATCTGTATGCTGTATTTCCACTGTAAAGACCTTAAGCTTCTAGCTGAAAGAATAAAAGAGAAAGAAAAAAAAATAATAAGTTGACTTTACTATTTATGAGAAGCTCCCAGTGTAAAATAATAATAATAGTAATTGTTTTGCAGGTTAGTTGTCTAGGGATTTATTTATTTAAATATTTGTTTTCTTGTTTCTTCCAAGAGCAGAAACAACCCTCTTGAATTGCTCTGCTGTGAATCAATCTTTTTTTTTTTTTTTTTTTTTTTTTCAACAGCAGCATCAAAAATGACTAGGTTTCATTCATTAACAGAATAATACATGTATTTTGCTCAGTAATGTTTGTTTGAATTACAACTGTGTAGAATTCAGAACAAAGGTAGTGTGGCTGCACTGACCTGCTCAAAATTCATATTTAGATAGTTTCTCCTATAATACCTGATTGAGTATACCAATTACCTAAAATATTGAAGTTCTTCTGCTACTCCATTCCATTAGGAAAGGAAAGGAAAGGAAAGGAAAGGAAAGGAAAGGAAAGGAAAGGAAAGGAAAGGAAAGGAAAGAAAAGAAAAGAAAAGAAAAGAAAAGAAAAGAAAAGAAAAGAAAAGAAAAGAAAAGAAAAGAAAAGAAAAGAAAAGAAAAGAAAAGAAAAGAAAAGAAAAGAAAAGAAAAGAAAAGAAAAGAAAAGAAAAGAAAAAGAAAAGAAGAAACATGCATGTGTATGTATGAACAGCTGTTAGCCTTGATTTTTAAAACAATGTTGTGCTGCCCCATTTATCTGAAGATTTCTTGGTATTTTGAACGATAAAGGGGGGTACAGATTTGCTTTTCTTGCCTTCTCTCATGTTTAAATTTCATTTCTGAATGCTAACTTCAGCACCAGGTTTCTCTGCATACCAGAGGGGTGGTCTCTGGGGACAGAGGGAAGGGGAAATGGTTATAAGAAGAGGCATATTATATATGGTCATATAAAATTATCCAAGGTGTCTGTTTCTATCTTATTCCTTTTCTGGTGTACAGAAGAAAATAAGCATTATAAGCCCCAAGGCACTTCTCTGTGTCTGCTTCTGCAGAATGTCTACCCCTGAGGCTTACAGGAACACCCACAACTAGGAGAAAGGATTCAGCCCAGCATTGAAAGACTGTAGTGTTTGGAAATGGAAAATGCATGAAATGTGCGTTAACCCGAACTGGAAAACCTAAGCAAGTCATTTTACTTACAGCCAACAAAACCTTCAAGAAAACTTGTACTGATTTATGTTCGTGTATCCACATTTGGATCTCCATCTTACCTCTCTGGATACAGCTTTGTGTTTGATTCAGTGTAAGGATGATGTGAGGCAACATTGTAGGCGTTTGTGTATTGGATTTTGGCTTGTTTTGTAAGTGCTATAGAATTTCCTGTCTGAAGATTGTTGGTCTTTTATCTTCTCATCTCTAATTACTACTATTATATTCCAAAAGACTAGAAATAAACTAAATTCTGTGCTAACCTGAAACTTAAGAGCAGAGGATGAGGAATAGGGCAGAGAATTTGTTTAGTTTTGATCTAAGGTAGATCAAAAACAAACAAACTGTTTGAGAGTCTACTGACTCTCATTTAATCCAGATCTCCTCCTCTGAACTAGCTCTGAAATATCTTACCACAGACCTAGAAGAAATTGGCTGTTTTCGTATCTTTTCTTCACTCCCTTGCAGTTTCCTGGAGGTCAGAGAGCTGTACCAATCTCTCTGGCCCAGTGTGGCCCAGGAAATTGCAAATATTTTCATCTGTGTCAGGTTCTACATATGCAAGTTAGGAGGTTCAAAGGGAAGCTTAATTGACACTAATCCTCATCTTGACTTTTGCTCACCTCCTCCTCTTTTCCCACTAAGACTTCCCACCTTCCCACCTCAAAGCCACAGAAGCTTTGCAATTTTTCTTATAAAAATATATATATTTAACCCTTTGGCAATCTCTTAATGCCCTTTTATTAAATCCCTTAAATCCTTTTATTAAGTCCAGGGTAATTAAAATGATTATAAACCTCTCTTGAGAGATTATTCCCTTTAATCACAGTGCATATTTGCTGAGATGTAGGCGACATTTGTGGTATATCAAATATACTTTGGGCAAAGATGTTTAATAACAATTTTTAAAACTAAAATCTTGATTAAGGGGGTTTAAGGCATTAAAAATCATATCTACATGTGGTCATGACAAAACATTGAAGGACTTCAAATACTTTTCTGCATGTACAATGGCACAGTTGTAATCAGGTTTCTCAATTTATTTCAACTCCAGCTCCTCAACTGGCATAATCTGTCCTAATGCCATTGGCTCCCAAGGTGCTACACTATATCGGGTCTGTTTTCTGGGCAACCGGAACAAATGAACAGTAAATGCAAAGTAAAATCTTTTGGGGGTCATTATTACCTAGTCAATGGGAGAAAAATCAAGGACATTTCTTCTGAAATGAGCTTAAACGTTCTTGGCTGGGACTCCCAAACTGCACTCATCTCATCTCCAGCATATTATAGTGGTCAGCTGCATATACATGAAAATACATAGGGTTGGATGTTGTTGGCAACGTGTTTATATACAATAATATACAAGCAGGTCTAGGAACGCCTATTCTGGTGTAAAATTTAAATACACTCTGAACCATCATGCAGGTTTGGGGTTTAATGTGGACATTAGCTAAAATTTCTCATAAAAAGTAGGCTTCATTGTGGATACCACATTAAATAAGACCAAGTGACTGCTAAATCAGTCCTTAGCAGCAGCTAATCTTTTCTCTTAACTATCTGTGATCATTTAATCTCTGTTTCTTTATGCCTGTTAATATATGGTCTGAATTTTATTTGGTACTTCTAGAACCAAGATCCCCAAAGTTTAAGAGGTGATGAGAGAAAAAGGTGATAACACACACACATTATAGATGCTTGCTACTAGACTGATTCTAGAAGATTCAAGATTAAAGAATTCTGATAAGAAAAACACTAGGTGTCCAAGATCTGTTTTGTTTTATTGCTATTCTTTTTTTCTTTTCTTTTTTTTTTTTTTTTAAAAAGAGATGAAAAACATTGCATAAAAAATAAACATATAATCAAGAGGATCAATAGCCAAATGTCTTATTCTTGACCACTTCTAATTGCTGTTTATTTTCACTGGTGCTTATATAACTTAAGCATCCAAGCACTACATATTGTCAACACCAGCAGCAGAAAAGAAAGATATAAAGATATAAAGTTCATGAATAACTCAACTGCTCCTTGGTTAAGATTGAATCGATATCCTTAAATTGTTTCAGAAGAACAAAATTTATTCTTTAAAAGCCCTTCTACCTCTGACAAAAGTGAAACAATACTAATTTGTTATGCTTTATTCTATCTGTTCTATTCTAATTTCATGCTTGCATTTTCATAAAATGCCCTTTCACAAACAAATGCCGGTGAGAACTTCAGAACTCCAAAGAGTGAAAGAATATAAAATACAATTCAATGTAACTTGGTATACTTAGAATTTTTATTTAGACATCATTACATGCCTTGGGTTCACGCTTTATACTTTTCTACTGAGGTCAGCAGTTACAGCCATTCATCAAGAGTTCAACAGGTCATAGAATGGGACCCTGTGTTTTATACTTAAATAACAAAATTACATTAAAACATAAGATAACTATTAGTAAGGGTGAACAAGACTGCAAATCAAAAAAAAAAAAAAAAAAGACTAATTTAAGTGTTTGAATCAAAAGATGGATTGACATGGTATTGAGAAGGGATTGATATGAAGCAGTTATCAAAGACCACAGGAGCTGTGAAAAGAAGTAATTTTTTAAAAGGAACAGAGAAATAGGTCTATACAGTTACTACAGTAACTGTACTGTAGAAACAATTGAAGGTAAAGGTGAAGGTAATCTCTGGTAAAGTTAGAACTATAAGAAGTCATATAACAGATCTAGCTGCAGAAGTTAATAGTGATTTTTCTAAACACTCATCTGCTCTGTTTTTCGTCTGTTGCTTTACTTTTTATTCTTCTATGAAAACCAAGTGAGTTGTGCTATCATTTCATTTAACTTAAAACGTTGTCAGTTTATCAACATCTAAAATATATCAGCATGCCCTGTAATTGAGCTTTGTGTAGGTTCTGAGAAGGAGAAAATAAGGTCCTGCTCACCATGCAATACAGTAACCTGAGAGATATTTTAGGAAATTTTATCAGTAACGCAGACAATTTTCTGGCAATGATGAGTACTGCTATACATTGATAATAAGCAGGATATGTGAAAAGACAAAAGAAATATAAAGGTACATAAGTTATGGAGATATTATTATAGAAAACCAAAGCAAAATATCATTTTCCTTGCTTGAGTGCTGCAGAAAAGACAACCTAGATGGAATGGGATTTAAGATCACTTGACTAATTCAAGAAAAACCTTCAAATGAGTGAAAGAAATTTGTTGAAGACACAAGTAGTGGGACTCTTGAAATTAGTTGTTAATACATAGGTGTTTACCTGTGCACTAGAGAACTAATTCAATTCATCCTGAAATAGACATCTATGCTGAATCACTCTCCAGACTCCATTGACCTAAACAGGACTTAGACATCAAGCTTTCAGTTAGGTATCTGTACAAACACATCTAGATCTAGGTCTCTTATGGTGAACCCCATGTTAGATATCTACAGTGTTGGTATATGTATCTGGTCATCCAAGGCTCCACTATAGTCAATAAAGAAAAAATGGGTACCTCTAGGGCAAGATTAATTTGTATTATTTCAAATAATTATTTAAAGATTAAATTAATTGAGTGCTAAAAATGTGTTTTCTTTATTGGCAGAAAAGAGTTGGTATCTATATGGTCAGGTGAATCCCCCTTGCCTCGTGCATGGTTACTTATCTGAGGGAGGCAAAAAAGTAAAACCAGAAGTCATAAATCAAAACATCATAAAAATATTTAAAAGTTAAATACTGTAGCATATTACACCATTACATAGCTTCATTAGCAACATTAATGTAAGCCTGAAGGAAGAAAGGTTCATATAGATTCACAACACTATATTTCCAATGCTATTTTGTATACCTACGTTCCTATTCCACTCATGCAAGAAATCCTTATATGTACATACTGAACAAATAACACATTGGAGATGAAGCACATGACATTCTACCCAGGCTCTTTTGGCCTGAAGTAGAGCTTTTAGAGAAAAGCTACAATTCTAATTATAAATATTGAGGATGTGACTCAGGAGTGGTGCCTGGGAACCATGACCAAAACTAATGCTTGTAGGAAAATATGAGAAACAAAAAGCCCTCAGAAACAGTTTACACTATACTTTTCATGAGCAGGTTTCTAGATAAAACAGAAAAAAAATGCATTTCTGTTAGATTTTTGTCTTTCGTTGTTGTTGTTATTGTTGTTGTTTATTTACTTATTTATTTATTAAATAAGAATTTTCTAATCCTTACTTAAAAGCTCGTGCAGTTCTAAAGGGAGAAACCTAACATTCCCAATTTCTTAGGATAGAGGAATATAAAGCATGTACTTCTAAACTTTTCCTAAAATAAACAAATGAAGAATAAATGAATAAATAAATAAAGCATTGCAACTTTCAGGGAAATGCTTATTTATTAAAGGCTGTTGGCAGTTCTGTGTTGTTCTCTGTTTAGCAGCTACTTTAGCAATCTAAAACCTGCATACAAAGCTGGCACAAAGCTGTACCAGGAAGGTTTAGTTTAGACTGGACGTTAGGAAAAAAATTATTTACCATGAGGTTGGCCAGACACTGGAATGGGCTTCCTACGAGGTGGTTGATGCCTGTCATTGTTCAAGCAGCATTTGGATAATGCCCTTAATAACATTCTTTAACTTTTGGTTAGTCCTGGAGTGGTTAGGCAGTTGGACTGGATAATCTTTGAAGGCCCCTTCAAATTGAACTATTCTGTTCTGTTCTGTTCTGTCCCGTTCTGTCTCGTTCTGTTCCGTTCCATTCTGTTCCGTTGCATTGCATTCTATGCTGTTTTATTCCTTGTCCTTTAGGGCCGCATTCACAGACCCTGTACAGGTGTTTAAACACCCTTCAGTTTCACAGGACAAACATTTATACAAATAATTTGGTGGTAGGAAACTGTAGATTTTAGATTTATGTGCTGTGACATCTATATCTATGTTTAAATAACTGACTTTCTCCAGTCCTGTCCTCAACTGCTACTAACCCCTAAGCCTCCTGAATTCCATTCATCATATGTGTAAAGTGGCCAAAATACTGCTCTGAACTTAATGAACTGCTCAGAGACTCACTTAGTGGATGCCAAGCTTTGTGATATTCTTGAAATGAGACAGACAACACCCATCTCACCAGTACTGCAAAATCCTGTAGGCATGCTCTGATCATGTCCAAGACATTAACACATGATGGGTCTCTCCACACTACAGCTAGAAATAGATGATGGATTGAAGGACTCTATGATGTTCCCACAAAAACAAAAGCAAAAAACAAAAGGAAATTGTACATGCTGCTTGCTAGGACACTCATTTTGGAGATAAAATATCCAGTCTTTACTCTTGCTGTGGAACACCGGAATAAATCCTGCAAGAATACACTCAAGCGTCACCATTGTCTAGTAGGTCTGATTTTACTCCCTTTTATATGACTGATTACATTTGTAGGGAAAATAATGAAGTCTTTATCACTTGCACTTTTTCCTCGTCCTCTTCCTCTTCCTTTTCCTCTTCCTCTCTTTTCCTTTCCCTTTTTCACATTCCTCATACTAAATCAACATTTTCCTCACAACTCCACATGCAGTCCAGAAACAAAATTTTACCTTAAAGTCACAGGCATGTAATGCCAAGGATATGAATATTGAAGATACTTGATCTCTAAATCTTTACTATTTGAATACAGAATTTCCCTTTTTTTACATTGTTCCTTTAAAAACAGTGGCTGAAAAAAATAGTACAAAAAAAGTGACCAATGTGATCTAATTTTAGAAGACAAAGGGAATTTCTTCAGGAAGGATCCTTGACTAGCAGTTACTAAAAAGCAAATTCATAACAATATTTCAAGGTTATTTAAGATTTGAAGAGTTTAAAAGAAAGAAATTATATAAGTCATTAAAAATTGTTTGATGAGTACTTGCCACTACCACACTCTGATTATAATGGATAGTTCCCCCATTTCCTACATAATTAATTGCAATAGCAATTACATATAAAATTAAATTTAATGCAATATTACTTACAACATTATTATTATTAAACCTACGTCATAATGCCGAAACAAATGAAATATGCCAATTAAATTAACTGTATACTTCATACATACTTCTACATCCATCCATACACTATTTTATTGCAATAAATACATCTATTAACCTGCAACTCAAAGCATTGCTTTAAATTTAATTTGTTAAGTAACATCAGCTACAGGTCAAATTACTCATTGATGGTACCCAACAGCAATAAAGAAGCCCTTAACATAGTTCCCATAACTGCCTCTTTCACATTGCAATCACTTTTCTTCCGTGATACAGAGCAATGTACAGTCTCATTCCAGTAAAAGCCCAATATATGCTCTGAACTGTCCTTTGGGATGAACCTGTCTCTCTCTGCTGGTGACATAAGGAGAATTAGGAAGCTAAGCAGTGAGGTGCTTAATGTGCCATGCTTGTAATGCCTGTAGATTAAAAGATGCAACTAAAAGAAATCAAAAACATGATTCATGCTACCTCTAACATTAGACTAGACTGTATTTAGATGTTAGACACTGTTTTTCTAGACATAATAGTGTAATGATTAATGTAGCAATTCACAGGACTACGAACTCACCTGTTTCAGACAAATAACAGAATACAGTTCATCTGCCTAAATAAATGCAGCATAACACAGAAAGCAGTAAACATTTAAAGCAGACAAATGAGGTTGGAAAATTGGGAGCATGAATATGACAAATAAACAATCTTATTTTACTGTAAAATTAAAATATTTAAATTTATCAAAGCAATATTGGATGGAAAATCTATATCATGGGAAATGGTATAGGTCACAAACTGAGCAGCTGTAATAATATACATGAAGCCTAACAATGATTATGCAAATTAAATTCAATTCAACAGTTCAGAGATGAGTAACAAATAGGTCTAATTCAGTTATGTCTGATGCATGCTACACACCCATCCATTTCACCGGGGTGTTTAAAAATACTGGCTATTAATTGATTTATTTTGTGGATATGTTTAATTTTCTAGTTTTGCATTGTTTAGGAGTGTCACACAATAATTGTAAATACAGGAAACAAAATACACTTGTTTGCTTGCTTTTTCTTCAAAGGACCAACTGGCCAGTCTTGTTACTTACTCGGTTAAAATACAGACTTGGGCTTATTTAGCAGGGTTCATGAACTGACGCGTATGTATAGCATACATTTTAATGTATACATAGAGCACATATACAAGGGCTTTTCCTAGCTCACAGATCGAGAATTCATTTTATCTTCTTTGTTCCTAATTCACATATACCTAATTTAATTGAAGGAAGGATCTGGCCAGCAGAAGCACAAAGCTGCACACACAACCTAACCCCAAAATGCCCATTTCCCTGGGGCCAAGGCTCCTTGCAGGGTCAGTACAAGCAGAAAGCAAAAACTAGCCTGTGTTTAGGTAGCCCAGAAGAAGAGCAAGCTTGTCTGGGCACAGATGAGGACTCAGGATTCAGGCAGGCTGCTGGGGCAAGCTACCACCCTGTGTGTTGGTGCTACAGCACTAGCCAGAAGGGCTATGGCAAAGCCCACTGTGCTGGCCCTACGGTCGGCCTGGCCAATATTTTTCTGTGAGCCTTCTGGAAGCGTTGCACATCTCATGCTTCTACCGAATTCTCTGCGTACTTTACAGGGGTGATGTGACACCCTTTTGATAGCCTTGGGTTCCTGAGAGAAAACCCCCATTTCTAGCATAAAGGAGAAAGGGGAAAAGGAAAGGAGAAAAGGAGTCAAGGAAGAGGAAGGAAGCCAGGTATAAATCATGAAGCAATCGCCAAGAGTGTGATAAACAATATGCTACATTAAAAAGTAGTTAAATTCATGATCCCAACCTTAAAGCTTTAAATAAAATTCATCTTTTGATTTAAAGTAGCTACCAGTCAGGAAACTCAGAATGGGATCCTTTTAAAGTCATTTTTTTTCTAGCTTGGTTTATCAGCATATTTACCAGGAGCAAATGTGACCTCTGCAAATTATACACATCATGAAAACCCAAGAAGTTCTGCCAAGAGCTGGTGATAAGTTGCTATAACAGCAGCTTGGGGGTTGAGAAATGCACTTTCCTTTGCACTCATGGTAACAGGTGACCTGGTGGTAATGACATCATTAACACATTTCACCTTTTTAAGCTCTCCCGCTGGTGTTTTACTTATACTGGTTTATGGGGGAATCATTTAATTTTGGTGTTTGAAGTCCCTTGTGTTCTTAGTGGTGTTTTTAGGGGAAAAAAAAAAAAAAAAAGTGGAAAGAGATTGTCCTCAGGAATGTGATTTGGGACAAAACCATTTGATTCTATCAGCAGATTCTGTCTTGTGTGAAAAAGAACTTGGGAGTTTTTATAGTGATCAGATAAGATTGTGATTAATCTAATTCGGTTTTCCCTTCAGGAATAGGCAATACCCTCTTTTAATAAGCAGTTATTAGGCACTTGCCAAATCTTCTAACAGCTTCTCCAGATATGTATGCATTTTTATGCAAGCTAGGTATGTCTATGAAAAACAGAAACCAAACCAACAAAAAACACTCCAAATGGAATAGTTTCTCCATTCGATACTTGACAGTCCTTATGGACTCTCCACTCTAGATATGCATGAAGCAGGATCTTTTGTTCCTGTTGTTACCATGTCTCTGTGTACTTCTCTATGTACCCTTGTAGGTAATGATTTCTCTGAAAATATTATCAAATGCATTGTTTATCTCTTCTTTTCAAAAGCTATCTTATGACACCTCTCCTTTTCATTTCTTGTAAATATAAAAGAATCTGAAACTCCTATTTAACAATTGCAATTTAATAACATCCTACATCCGAGATTTTTATTTACAGAAACGTTTGCCCTTGACAACTTGCTCCCTACATCAACAATGTGAAAACAAACCTATTAACCCCTGAAACTTACAAAGAGAAGGGGAAAAAAAAAAAAAGAGAGAGAGACAGAAAGATAAACCCACCCACAGCAAACACTACAGCATATGGAAGCATTTCTGAAATGTATGGGGCCAGATCCTATCTCCATTGACATTAATCAGACGTTTATCACCGAATTCAAAAGGATCACCCACTGAAAAAAAAAAGAAAAAAAGAAAAAAAGAAAAAAAAAAAAAAAAAAAAAAAGAGGCTTTCAGAATGGGATTTTGTGCTCAATTTCCAAACAGACTTGAGTATTTGACACCTTTATTATACTCTAAATGCTTGGATAACACAACAATACAGGACAGGACTGTTTTCAGTCTCAAGAAAGGAGAAGTAATTGCTGTCTTCAACTACATAATGGGAGGTTGCAGAAAAGGTGGAGCCAGACGCTTCTTCGAGGTTAAACACAAGAAAGATGGGAGGCAATGGACTGAAACAGCAACAAGAAACATTCCAAAGAAATATTAGAAAAATGTTCATAGCAGTCAAAAATTGAAACGTGTTGTCTAGCTATCGAATCTCGATCCTTGAGGACATTCAAAACTTGGCCGCATATGACTCTGAGCACCCCGATCTCACATAGAATTTGCCCTTTATTTGAGTGGAGGATTTGGATCAGTTGTCCTCCGGGAAGGGCAGGGAAGAGCAGGGAAGGGCAGAATAGAATAAACATTCTATTTATGGAACTATTGCGGTTCTCAAGTCTCCTTTGAGAATATTTGAGAATATATTGCTTTGATATATTAAGTCTACATATTCAGACCAAATCTTCCAGTGGCAAAACTGAATTCAAAAAGCATTGTAGAAATTTGTGCCAGTTGAGGATCTGGGTTTGCTGCACTGGAACAGAAGTTCAATTCCAAATGTTCTTGGTACAGAAGTTGGCTGGGGCCCAAGAATGCACAGGCTGTGGGTACACAAACAAGCTACTGTAGGGCATGGATATATGGCACATATGCTACTGTGATTTTGTTCCCATACTGGTCTTACTCTGTTATCTCATGGCAAAGGAGATGCTCCATACACCAAGCAATCTACATCCCCTGTATCATAACTGAAGGGTAGGATGTCCCAGATTAGCTCCTTGCAAGTTCATCCTTATAACACTTACTGGTCACTGTTCAGTGATCCACACCTTATTTTTCAGGTTCAGTGCAGGGAAAAGACAGCATCACAAATACCTGTGCAGTCCAGAAAATAAAAGAGCTCCTTCATCTTAAGAAGCCAACGAAAATACAACCAAATATATTTCACAATTTGCAAGTCTTGCTCCTGTCACACAAAATGCCATCACACCACTTCAGAAAGCAACCTGCCGAATTTTGTTCAGACTACATACATACCACTTGACGCACGCCTTGCAGCTCTCTGTACCTCAGAACTGTAACTTCCCTGTGATTTTTATTCTTCAGTAACTTAGCACAGTGGTAACAAGCAGGATCTTTGGCTAGACAAGAAAGAACATCAATCCTTCTGTGCAATGATGGACAGCTTTAGGGATACGCCTTTTGTAATGCAAATAAGAACTGCCCAATAAGATCTTGGTTTACTACAAATATTTCATTTTCTGTAGTAAAGTCTACCTTCACCATTTACTTTTCACCTGTCTGCTCCATGTGGCCAATCCCTGAGCAGCTCCCTTTACACTTCTCCGCATACAGGTCCATATTCCAGAAGTCCTCATGACACTGGAGTCTTTCTGTTAACTGTGGTATGTCCAGTCCCCTGCAATGATCCTGACACCACAAGAGATATCTGAAGTGTGAAAGAATTGAAAAACTGTTCTTACAGTTTTTAGATATGCAAATGTCCTAGCTAGCTGACTTTTCATAGAGCATCAAGTTTGAAAGCTTACACGCCCATGATATGGGACCATGTTTTTGTATTGCATGAACATTGCAAAGATAAAGATTTTATTTTAAAGAACTTAATTTAAAAGAAAAATAGTACATAGCATATCATGTAATTGCTATTTATTTTCATAAACATGAGGTATTTCAAAGTGCTATAAGACGCAGCACTAAATGTACATCGGAAGAAATTAAACACAGAACTTTGCAGTTACCCAGTTCTATGCACCAAACATTAACAAATACATTAACTGGAAGAAACAGGCTAGGAAAAGGCATATATAGTAAATTTCTTTACAAAAGTTTCTTAGTTCAAAAAAGTGATAAAGTAATATCTACTCAAAACTTTCACAACTCATTTTCATACGAAAATATAAGTATCAAATTTAGTTATGTATCAGCATCATACTAAAGTATACAGGCAATGTAAGAATTAGTACAGTACATAACAGAGATTAACAATATATTTGTATACAAAAACATGCTCCTCAAACATTGAGGTATTACAGTACTTAGGTATGAACTTCCAGTCTAATACTGGTAGCAAAAGCCACCTCTCATAACCCAAGACATGTACAAAAGGCAAGTGTGTAGATGGTATTTACAGAAAATTCCCACAGGGGTACAAATGCTAACCCCTAAAGTAACATCTGTTAGAACATAAGCACCATAAAAATTAGGAGTGAATGTTTTAAACTCAACTATATGTCATCAGCAGCTCCAAATGCTCACAACAATAAAAAAAAAAAAAATCCCCACCATCTACAGTTCTTAAGAAAAACAAAAAAAAAACAAAAACAAAGGCAGTCCATTGTTGTTTGGTAGTCTTGCAATAAGCTCCTTGCAAGAACATCCATTTGCTCCGTACCCGGATAATATAGTTTGTCAATTACTTCAGGGACTGGATTGAAAGTAAAACCAACATTCTTAACGTCAAAAAACACAATTTTTTTAAAGAATCAAAAATGTGCAAAGTGGCAATGACTGTCCTGGTCAGCCAAAAAAAAAAAAAATTAAAAAAAAAAAAAAAAGCTTAGCAAGTCCGCTTGAACTCTATTTTCTTTACCAGCTGTTGTTGTCTGGCTTGCAATTTCTCCTTTTCTAGCAATAACTTCTGCTCCTCTGCCTGAAGAGAATGGACATATTCAGTGGCTTTTTTCAAGATCACAACTTTTGCAGCTTTCTCATTTTTAACCAGTTCTGGAACATGGTCCCTTAATGTGAGGAAACTTGACCGTAGATCATTACGCCTTTGACGCTCCAGGATATTGTGGTTACGTCGACGTTCACTATCCTCTGAATCCGAGTTTCGAGGACTTGAACTCTTAGGCTTTGGTTGGATCATGGGTTTTACTGGACGGGGCACCTCAGTTTTTAACTTTTTCTGTGGTGGAGCATCTTCACTCTCCATGTATGGAGAAGGAGCGGCATAATTATGCTGCTGGTGAATTGGTGCGCAACGCTTTAAGATCAGTTCATTCTGCTGTGTCCTGACTGATGGAAAAGTGGTATTTTTAGGACGCACTGTGATAGTAAGAGTCGTAACAGCCTTGTTGGAGGAGGAGCGTCTTTTCTCCACTGTCACAACATCTATTTCTTCTTCTTCATCCTCTTCCTCCTCGTCTTCATCATCTTTTGGTGACAGAAAGTAAAAAAAGAAAGATGTTATTCCTTCAGAAACTACTCTGAACAAGTATTAAACCAGATGTATTTATTGACAAAACATGTACATTAAAAGCAGTAATGAAATAACTGGTATTTGTAAAAATAGGGTGTGCCCACCAGCTAAAATCAGCTATGGCTCTAGAAAAGTACAAAATATGTACAAAATAACTAAGGAAAAGTGATTTCTGAAAGTTTAACAACTTTTTGTTTGTTTTTTTTAACCGCCTCTACTTTTCAAGAAAAGTGGGGCTCCCACCCAACTGATCTCAGTGGCAGAAAGAGTTTTCATACAGAATGTATGAATTTTTAGTACAGCTGTGGAGCTGGGGTGCAAAATGCATGCACAGACTCACAACACAGCCCTTGCTTGGTGGAAAAGCAGCCGGAAAACTAAACAATTGCTGGGTTTGTTCTAATGCAGAAGGTGAAGCTGCTCCCGCCAGGGACCCTTTAAGCCGGCGTTTGGTGCTCTGCCAAGAAGACAGCTGTTGGAAGTGCTTCCTCACCCAAAGCTGTCAAACCAGACATTAAAGGGACAGCAGGCTCTGCAGCCCGGGATGGATCACCAAGTTTATGCTGATGGTCACATGGATTGGCTTATGGGCACAGGCGGAACCACTTTTCAACAGAACTGGACTTCTGTGCAGGCACAGACAGGAGATGTCTGTGGGCATTTTAGGTTCTGTCCATGCAAAAACAAGGAATCCTCTGCGAGGCTACTTAGCCTGCTACAGCCTCCCAATGTGACACTTATGGACATATTCACCACCCTCCACGAAACGTGTGTTCATCATGAAACTACCACCCTCCTCACCCCCAAAACACCCCTGGGGAGGGCAGAAACAGGATCAGGGGACAGAAGGAGTTAAGGAAGATTCACAGCACCACAGCAGGGTCCTGCTGCCCCTCAGGGCCATCTCCTGCTGGGCCACCAGCCCCAGACCCCTGCCCATGCCTTCCCCATGGGGCCGCTGTCCCCATCCCCATCCCTGCCGTGCCTGCTGCCGCCTGCTGGCCAACCCGCACCCCACACACCCCACACACCCCCCGCCCGGCCCCTTCCTCTCTTTCGAGGCCACCACCACCCCCCCATGCACTCACCCGAGTCACTGAGGGTGTCGTCTCCAGAGCTGCTGCTGCTGGCCCGGCTGTCCCCAGCTGGACGTGGCGACCGAGCGCCCCGTGGGGCCCCCCCGCCGCCCACCACCCCTCGGCTCGTCCCCGTCACCGTTGCCTCCCTTTTGGTGACAGGAAAGGGGAAGACAACGGCTGGGTCCACACACTCAGCCGTTGCCACGGCAGGGACGGCGGCGGTGGTGACAAGGGCAGTGGTGGCAGCAGCCGGGGGGGGTGGTGGCGGGGCGGCAGTGGTGGTGGTGGCCGGAGGCTTGCCCTGGAGCTTCTCGCTGACCGCCCGCTCCAGCTTCTCGCGGGCAGAGAAGCCGCTCCACATGCAGTCCTGGATGATGATGGAGTTGAGGTTGTTGGTCACGCCAAGCCCCGACTCGAACAAGTCCCCCCCGTCCGTTCCGCCCCACAGGTCGGCCTCCGGGGGCAGCAGGAGAAGCTCGGACGCCCAGTCCAGGTGGTCGGTGGGGCGGCAGCCCCCCAGTGCTGCCCCTCCCCAAGGCACCGGGCCCCCTCCCGGGGGGTGCTCCTGGAGACCTGCCCGGCTGGGAGACAGGGGAGGGGTGGGCAGCAGCTCAAACTTTTTCCAGATGTCCTCCCCAGGGGGGGCAGAGTCCGGGCCACACAAATAAAAGTCATCTTCGTCCGGGTAGAAACAGGGCTGCAAAGAGTCAAACTCGAGGTCGGGGTTTTTGCTGACCATTCCTGGCATTACGGGGGTCTTCTTGCGGGTTCCCGGGTCGGGCAATTGTTTTAGAGGCAGGTTTTATGGTATTTCCACCAAGGGGAAAGAGAGGTCCTCCCAAGACCTGAAACTAAACCAAAAATAAAAAATGATGATAAAAAAAAAAATAATAATAATTACAACACGAAGAAACACACAGACGCGACTGTAACTCCCTTACTCTTAAGTGAAAAAGCCATGAAACAGAACAAAACCAAAACACGGTAATTCCATCATCAACAGCAAGAAGCCGGGAGCCTTTTGCAAGTCGAGCAAAAATGCATCGCACACCTTTCCTCCCGACTCGGGCATTAAACGAAAAGGGCCAGGTAGAGCTCCGACGTGCAGGGCTCTCTCCGGGAGGACACCCAGCAAGGTACGGCAGGGATGCAAAGCACCTCTGCGCTCCTGCACAGAGCACTCCCCGAACTCCTTCAAATGCTCAAAGCAGCAGAGTAACTGTAGACAGATGCAAGGCTTTGATACCGTAATCTCCCCAGAAAGCCCTCTTAATATGCCAGCAAAAGTAGAGGAAGTTTACTCCTTTTGTCATCTGCAGAGCAGCGCAAAGAGAGAGGGGGATGCAAAAAAGGGGGCGGAGGGGGCTCTTCGCAACTTCGCAAATCGCCAGTTCATTCACTCAAAGCGAGCCAGAGAAAAATCCACACAAAACACACGGGGGGAGGAGGAGGAGAAATTCAGCAGCAAGAGAAATTATCGACCTTATGTAATAATCTCACATACACACGTTACAAAAAAAAAGAAAAAAAAAAAAAGGCACTAAAATCACCCCGGCGCCACCAACAAAGCCTTGTGATTTGCCAACAAGGTACAGAAGTTTCTGTCCCCCCTTTCTTCCAGCTCAAGACGAGAGCAAATGGAGAGGCTGCGCGGGCGACAACTTGGCAGATTTTGCCCCTTGGTGCACTAAAAGCCTCCTGCAAGCAGCACTTTTCCCCATCTCCCCCGCGGAAAATGCGCGCCCCCTTACCTCGGCCGGACCCCCCACTCGCTAGCCACGACCAGTCACCCGCATCCCATTCCTCTTCCAAGAGCTGGGTTGCATCAGACATTTAACAAAAAAAAATAAAAATAAAAGATGACTTTTTAAGTCCCAAGGAGCCGCTCAGCGTCTCTCCCTTCGCCTCGGTTAACGTGCCGCGAGGGGAAAGCGTTTGGCTGGGTTGAGAACAGCTGACGCTTAAACGGCGACCAAAAGGGGGGGAAAAAAAAATCCATTAAAAGCCTTATGATGAAATGCAAAGAAACGAGCCCGGCTCAGCTGCTCTCCCCCTGCCCCGCCCCCTGATCACTTCCAGTATTGTACATTTTTCTGCTCCTGAAATATATTAAACCGTTAAAAAAAATGCAAAGCAGTAAAGAGGCACCTACAAAACCCAGGCGAGCTCAGCGCGACAGCTCCAAAACAAAACCAAAATATCCGCCGGGATTTTCTTCTGCTCAATGAAAAACCCATTCACGCACTGCAATGCCCCTGCACTTCCTCTCCATTTCCATCCTCCCTGATTTCGCGACTCGAACGCGATGGGGAATTGTATTTATTTCATTGGGTTTTTGTCCTCCTGCTTATTACAGCCCAGACCCTGCAGCTTCCTCTTCTTACCTCCTTGGTGATGGTGGTGGGTGTTGCAAGGGGGAGGAGTGGCGGGGGGCTGGGGGGAAGGGGAAAAAAAAAAAAGAAAAAGGAAAAAAAAAAAGCAGATGATCTTGTATGTTGCACTTTACTGAGCCCGCGCAGCCCCCGAGGCTAACCCAAGCCTCCACAACCACCCTTTGCTTGCAGACAGATGACTGTCACTGGCAGGCTTTGAAGCTCCTAGCTATTATTTCCCCCACACACCAAAAAAAAAAAAAAAAAAAAAAAAAAAGGACAGCAAAAGCTGACACACCCGGGGAGGCATTAAAAAAAAAAAAATAAATTAAGACGGGGGGTGAAGCGAGAGCAGCAAAACCCCACCTCCTGATTTCCATAAGGCAGGGAGGCGCCTGGCGTTTGGCGCCAAAAGCCCCATTTGCTCTTTATGCGGGGCAGGGCGAGGGCCCGGTGCCGCTGCACGCGAGGGGGGGCCCGGCTGCCCCGAGCCGAGCCGAGCCGTGCCCCAGCTCCGTCCCCTTCGGGTCGCCCCCTCCCCTCGTCCCCGCAGCAAGGGGGGGACGCTCACGGGAGGAGCGGCATCCCCCAAGCCGCGGCGACACCCAGGGCGAGAAAAAAAAATGAAAATAATAATGATAATAAAAAAAAAGAGGAATAAAAAAGTGGCTGGAAGACGGAGTGGCTCCCGACTGGGGGCTTTGCAAATCGTTAATAACCATCCTGCCGGAACGAGCACCTCCCTCAGACGAGCGGGGTTTGCCCGCATCCCCCCCCAACGCACACCCCCCGCCCCGCGCCCCCCTCTCTCCCTCCCCGCCGCCCGGGACGTGAACACTCGGCGGAGCCGACGCGGGCCCCGGCTTTCCGCTGCGGACGGCGACACCTTGCGGAGGGCCGGCGGAGCTCGGCACGGCTCCCACCTCATCTTCCCCCCCCCCGGCCGCCGGGCACCCACCGCTCTCTCGGCTCCTTCCCCGCGGGCGCGGCGGGGCCGGGAGGGCGGCGGGGCCGGGAGCGCGGCGCTGTCTCGTCGGCGGAGCTTGGCGGAGGGGGGCGAGCCCGGTGGCGAGCGATCGCGATCCGGTGGCCGCTGCGGGGTGGCGCCTCCTCGCTCATAGGCTGCAGGTTGAGGCGGGGACTGCGGGGCGTTGCTCGCAGGATGGCTGCCGGCGGGCGGCCGCTTTGTGCGCGGAGGGGGCTGCGCCGCCTCCTTCCCTCCTTTCCCTCGCTTGGTGGTGGGGATGAGCCTGGGGTCTTCCAAACTGGCCCCTTTATCACGTCCCCTGCCCCCCACCTACCCCCATATCGCAGCCTTCGGGCTGCGCCCTCCCGCGTGGCGATGCCCCCTCGCCTACATGTTGTGCTTCAGTGGCCAAAGCTGTGAGGCCTCAGGGAAGGGGAGGCATTAAAGCATTTGCACTCTTGTTGGGGTGCCCGGCGGGGAACCGCGAACAGGAGCAGCAGCAGCGCGGGGTCGCCAGGGGAGGCAAAATGGCGGCTGCTATCCCACCCGCCTCACCTGTGGGGACCCAGCCATTACGGCTGCCACAGCAAGGGTGGCAGCGCCAGCAGTGGCTGCCAGCCGCTCGAAAATGGCCACTAGGCAGGCAGCAAGTCCTGCCAGACCCCCTCAACTCGCCCTTGCCTGCTTTTTGCCCCTCAACGTAGAAGTGGCTGAACGCTCGCCTTCCTGAGGAGCCCTCAGTGGGCTCTGGTTGAGTGTAAAAAGGGCCTCTAGAAAGCAAGTCCTTCAAGCTTCAAGGTACATGCTGTTCAAGCACAGGGTGCTGCCAGTTACTTTGGATACCCTGTAGTGAATTAAGACTCATTTGGGAAGTGGCAACTGCCTGATGTCAGTTATGGAGGGGTCGTGCACCCTAAAATAGAGCAGTGCCAGACCTCTGCTGGCCCCCATGGCAGTAAGCTGGTGAGATGTTTAAGGACCAGCGTGCCTGGACTTTGTGATTTGGCCTCCATTTCCAAAATGCACTTTGGGTTCAAGATGGCAGATTTCATTGATTAGTCAATGTCTGCTTTGCACTTTAAAGATTTGAAGTCTTATGAAAGTGCTGAGCTTTATGAATTTGTATGTATGATTTAGTTGGACAAAAAAGTGTGGGTGGTGTTGATTTAATTTTCTTCACATTTCAGTAGCCTTTAAAAGGTTGCAGCATGTTAGTATTTGTTTCACCAGATATGCAAACAATTTATTTACACTCATCATTCAAGGATATTCCTCAGCTTATCCAATTATTTTCAATTATTTTTGATTTGTTCCTTTAAAGTCATTGTCTTCCATATTGTCCATATTTAATGTTGATATACATACAAACACTGATACGTCCACACTTTGGAGATGGATATGCACTGTTGTCTGATCTAATATTTATTCATTCTAAAATTCTCACCTAGATTCTCTCAGCAGCCTTTTTACATATTCCTTTTTTCTTTTTTTTTTTTTTTTTTTCACCCATATTTTTGTGCAGAAAGAAACTTAACTATCAACTTTTAGGAAAGGTCTACTGTGATGTGTAGTGTGATATCTTTTGTACCTTAATGTGTGTGTTAATGAAAGACAAAACATTTGAAGTAATTTTCATTGTGGGGAAAAAAAAAAGACAAAGTAAAAAGCAGTACGCAGAGAAACATGAAAACATGGCTGTTTATAAGCACTAATTCTGTTTAAGGAAAAAAAAGTTGTTAAACCCAGATCTCTTGCTTTGTTTTGTACAGTTGAGAAAGACATAAAAAATTGTGCAAAGCTTTGGAATGACTACACACATCTTTTTTATTTATTTTTTTTTTCCTTGACATTTCTGGCTATTTTATCAACATTTGCTTTTCTTTCTCTGTTTCTATGATACTGTGATCCCTTCTGTCTCTGAAATGGCAAGTATCAAGAAGCCTCTAGGCAAGTGGAAACCTGAAATTACTTGTGGTTACTCTGAATTTATAATTGCTTCGTTTCATTGAAACAACTTGGGAGTTGAGATGTACTGATTTTAGAACTGTGTCCCAATACAGACCATAGAATAATAGAATGTTTTGGGTTGGAAGAGATCTTAAAGATCATCTAGTTCCAACCCTATTGCCATGGGCAAGGACAGTTCCCACCAGACCAGGTTGCTCAAAGCCCTGTCCAACCTGGCCTTGGAACACTTCCGCGCATGGGGCAGCCGCAGGTTCTCTGGGCAACCTGAGATCTCCACTGCTTCACTACCATCACAGGGAAGAATTTGTTCTTTATATCTACTTGAAATTTACCCTCTCTCACTTTAAGGCCATTACTCCTTGTCCTGTCACTATATGCTCTTGTAAAAAAGTCCTTCTCCATTGTTCTTGTAGTCCCCCTTTAGGTACTGGAAGGATGCTATGAGGTCTTCCCAGAGCCTTCTCTTTGCAAGACTCAACAACTCCAACTCTCTCAGCCTGTCTTTATAAGGGAGGTGCTCCAGCCCTCCGATCACCCTCGTGGCTCTCCTCTGGACTCATTCTAATAGATCCACATCCTTCTTGTGTTCATGGCCCAAGACCTGAACACAGCACTCCAGGTGGGGTTTCAAGAGCAGAATAGAGGGGGAGAATCATGTCCCTTGCCCTGCTGGCCATGCTTCTTCTGATGCAGCCCAGGATGTCTGACTTTATGGGCAGCAAGCACACATTGCTAGCTCATGTTGAGCTTCTTGTCAACCAACACCCCCAGGTCCATCTCCTCAGGGCTGCTCCCAGTCTATCCTCTGCCCAGCCTGTATTTGTGCTTGAGATTGCACCAACTCAGATGCAGGACCTTGCACTTGGCCTTGCTGAACCTCATGAGGTTCACACAGGTACACTTTTCAAGCCTGTCCAGGTCCCTCTGGATGGCATTCCCTCCCTCCAGAATGTTGACCACACCACACAGCTTGGTACCATCAGCAGACTTGGGCTCAATCCCACTGCCCATGTCACCGATGAAGTTGTTAAACAGTGCTGGTACCAATACTGACCCCTGAGGAACACCATTTGTTACTGACCTCCACTTGGACAGTTGACTGCAGTGTGACCATCCAGCCAATTCCTTACCCACCAAGTGGTCCATCCATCAGATCCATGTCTCTCCAATTCAGAGAGACAATGCTGTAACCCCAGTGTAGAAGGCTACCAGATTTGTCAGATAAGATCTGCCCTTAGTGAAGCCATGTTGGCTGTCACCAATCACCTCCTTATTTTCCGTGTGCCTTAGCACAGTTTCTAGGAGGGTCTGCTTCATCATCTTGCCGGGCACAGAAGTGAGACATTGTCGTGGTTCCGCTCGAGTGGGCAGCCGAGCTCCACCACAGCCGCTCTCTCACTCCCCCTCCTCAAAGAGGAACGGGGAGAAAATATGTGAAAAGGGCTCAAGGATTGAGATAAGGACGAGAAAATCACGCAATAATTATTGTAACGGGCAAAACAGACTCGGCATAAGGAGATAGTAAGATTTATTGCCTACAACTAACAAGCGAGAGAAGTGAGAAAACAAAGAAAAAAAAACCAAAAGCATCTTCCCCCCCCATCCACCCTCTTCCACCTCCTCCCCCCGAGCGGCGCAGGGGAACGGGGAATGGGGGTTATGGTCAGTCTACAGCACTTCTTCTCTGCCGCTCCTTCTCGGTCACTCTCGTCCCCTGTGCTGTGGGGTCCCACCCACGGGATGCAGTCCTTGATGAACTGATCCGGCGTGGGCTTCCCACAGGCAGCAGCTCTTCCAGAACTGCTCCAGATATGGGTCCGTACCACGGGGTCCATCCCTCAGGAGAAAACTGCTCCAACCTGGCTCCCCTACGGGCAGCAGCTCCTGCCAGATCACCTGCTCCTGCGTGGGCTCCTCTCCACGGGCTACAGGTCCGGCCCAGAATCTGCTCCGGCAGGGGTCTTCCACAGGCGGCAGCCTCCATCGGTGCAGGGCCACCTGCTCCACCGTGGTCTCCTCCACGGGCTGCAGCGTGGAACCCTGCTCCACCGTGGTACTCCATGGGCTGCAGGGGGACATCCTGCTTCACCATGGTCCTCACCACAGGCCGCAGGGGACTTCTGCTCCGGCGCCTGGAGCACCTCTCCCCCTCCTTCTACACTGACCTTGGCGCAAGGCTGTTCCTCACTCCTCTCACTCTCCCAGCTGCTGTGTGGCGCAGCGTTTTTTCCCTGTCTTAAATATGCTCTCACAGAGGCGAAAAACAACATCGCTTATTGGCTCGGATCTGGAAAACAATGGGGCCCTTCCCAAACATGGGGCAGCTTCTAGATCTTTCTCACAGAAACCACCCCTATGGCTCCCTGCTACCAAAACCTTGCCACGTAAACCCACTACAGACATATTAGCCTGTAGTTTTATGTCTCTTTCTTTTTTTTCTCTTTTTGGAAAAAACAGAAGAAAGCCATCCTGTAGCCTTCCATTCCAACTCTCCAGTCATGGGAGCTGTCCCACCACATCTCCGTGATGCCAGTGAGATCATAGATGCCAATAGGATCATACCAGTTGGGTAGCAAATATTTTAAGGCATTGTAAGAAGATTAACTATATTCTCATAAGTGTTTGAAGTCTAAGCACCTTCCAGATTCAACAGGGGAAGCTGGGAGCATAAAAAGTTCTGAAAGCTGACAGTGAACTTGTGAAGCATTCTTAATTGCATATTTTGAGAGGAGTTTTCTTTGTGGTAGTCTGGATTTCTTCTAGGCATGTTACTTTTTTGGAGAATTCTGTAAGGTTCTCTACAGTGAGGCTATTGCTCTGCAGACCTATAGATTCACCTTTGGGAAGGTAGAAAAAGACATTGTGTACAGACGGCTAAAAGATAATTTTGCTTGCACAGTGGTAAGAATCCAAGGAGATACTGCAGTCTTTAATTTGGGTTAACAAGTCTGCAAACCATTGTGCTGAGGGCTGAGACATACACACCTGGGTGTAATATGTTCGTAAGTTACTGGTGTTCAGAGCTATGGAACATTCTCCTTTTCATCGTTATTGATTCATTAAGACAGCCTGTGTAAGGGAAACTATATGTGACAATATGTGTGTTTCTCTCACCCTTACGGCCAGCAACTACCCCAGCAGATCAAAAGAAACAGAAGAGTATTACTTGGTATGTGTGGAGTTGTCTTCCTCAGAGACTTTGGTATGTTTCAGTCATCTGAATTTTCTTTGCTAGTCAGTAGTAATGTATGTACTCCCATGAATCCATCTTAAATTGAAGGAAGTTTTTTTTATAATGGTTTTCTTTAATTGGGGATGAAGGATGTCTCCCAGGTGTATTTGACAAAAACATGCCAGAATTTGAATAATTTACCTCATTCTGTCTCAATCAACAGCAATGAGATGTGAAACTTTCGATATAGTACTAGGAAGGATCTATGAATACTCAAAATTTTAGGTGTTACTCTTTTTTTCCTTAAACAAGGATCTGATACAATACCTATTAGATAGCAGTAGCAACATTTTCAGATGGAAAAAGTATTTGGAGGAGTTGTAAAAGAAAAAGTTAACGTAGCAGTCATAAAGCTGCCAGATTTAGAGCAATGGATTTATTCCTGCCTACCTTCAGTAGACTTGCAAGGTAGATTTACCAATCCCTGCTGTGTAGCTGCTGAGTGCATATAATCTAAAATATTTATCTTGCTACTTTCCCTGAAGGTAGAGTCTGGTATGACTTTTACCCTCATTTGGATGAGACAGGGTAAGGGACTTGCCCAACATCACATATGGAAATTGAAGCAGATTTCCCCAGTATGCTAATTGTTAACAGCGTGAGGTAGCAATTGCTTTCCCACAAGTTCGTGCCGAGTGCGTCATCATCATCTATTAAGATGAAAGAATACTGCAGCCTCTCAAATCCGTTGGATGTCATCTCTGCAAAGAATGCTGTTTTCAGTGCTACGTTCACAGATGTTCCTGTGATATGAAAACTTTTAAATACCAACTGTAGTATCTGGGCCTTGTATCATGATTCACCTGGCCTAGACATTGTAGAAACACACCAAGTTATTCCTCTCACAGTCACTGTGGAGATCACCTGTCATTCTCATCTGTGCACTTAGGAATGTTTTGAGGAGTACCTAGTAATCAGAGGACTAATTCTATTTAATTAACACTAATTTTGAGGTCGCATAATCCATAAGAAATATTCTGATAATTAAACATCATTGTGGCTGCTAAGAAAGGAGGAGATACTGGATTTAACTGGATAACTGGCTGAATGGTTCACCTCTGAAGGCTCCTAGGTGTATCATAATCCTTACCATCTTTCACAATGATAAAAAGATAAAGAGCTTTCTTCCTTCTGTGCATCATCTACATCAAGTTTCTTCAAAAGTGATTGGTCTGACAGGCATTTGTATACTAGTCTTCTCCCTCAGCTTGCTTTAGCTGCTCGGAGAGCACTGGAGGATTTTCATTAAAACCAGAAGGACTAGAGATGTGTTTTTTAGATTTGGCAGAAGCTGATAGCAGTTGCTCAGGCAAACATCCTACTTGCAACAGATTTTTCAAACCCTCTATATGGCTAGATAAACATCTAAGCATTTGGTATCTTACAGATGTATTCTAAAGCAAAACAAAACAAAATGAACTTCAAATAGTTAGGGATAAGACCAATGCATGAAATGTAATAGAAACAAGGAATTTTGAGAGCCTGGTTTCTGATGACTCTCTTTTATGAGAATTCTTGATGTCTAATAAAGAATGAGCTTATTAACTTTTTTTGATTAAAATATTAATAGGATCTCTTTTCTCTCTCCAGTTTCCAATAAAAAAAAAAAAAGTAAGAGTTTTAAGATTTTTTTAGACCTCTCCCCCTCAGTAATGTTTGGTTGAAACTTCCTAGTGAGTTCAGAATTCACTTTAGGGAATGACTGTGTTAAACATGCTTTGCAGAAGCTAGGTCAAGAAGTAATCAAGTACCTGAATTTTAAAAGGGGACAGTACAAATCACAAAATTATTAAATTTTAGAGCTAAAGTAATCAGTTTGTGTACCAAAAAAAAAAAAAAAAAAAAAAAAAAAGGAAAATACGAAGGAACCTTCCTCTTCTTCTTAAACAGCCACAAGAAACATTATTAATACAAAATCTGTGGATAAATTTATTATTGTAACCCCCTCACACACACACTATTACAATAATTGCTTCCTCCTAAATGCATATAGAGTACTCAGGAGGAAGAAGGTACAAGTTTCTTGAACATAATCTTAGTAGAAGTGTTTGCTGCTTAGTGTCATGTAGCATCATTGACATAACAGTAGAGTTGGATTGTTCTCATGGTATATTCCTGTTTTCATAAACACGTGACACAATAAATACATTTGGTATGTACATGTATTCATGTATTGCAGGACGACAGCAGTGGCAAAATACTTTGTAACAGATGATTAGGCCTGTTAAAAATGGCTTGATCAGAAGAATGAGAAAAGTTCTGTGAAAACGTGTTTCTTTGGTCTGAATCAGCTATACTGCAGATCAGTGCATTTCCTTTTCACTTTTTTTTTTTTTTTTTTAATTATGATGAATGTAATTCGTGTCCAGCACACTGAGACACTAATCTGTATTACCATGTTACAAATAAAGTGTAACTGCCATCTACCAATAATTCTGGAGATATCAACCATACAAATTTATCCAGTGTCCTTCAGCCGCGGCAAGCCTGGTAGACCTCTGTCTTTATAAAATAATCTCATTGCTGATCTTCAGATTTTATTTGAAAGTCAAGCTTATGTAGTCAATGCCCATGCCATCGCCTGTTTGAGTTAGAGAAAAACTCTTTAGAAAAAGAGTTTAGGCGAGCCCAGGATAGTCATGCCTATGTTCTGCAGTCTGTAAGCACGAAGTTGCTCACTGCTTCTGTTGACCTCCTGCAGGTAATAGGTGGGAAGGGGGCTGGTGATTTCTGACAGCTTCATGAAGCAGGTTTTTCTCCTCATAGGGGACCATGGTGATTCAGTAATGCCACATTATCAGGCGGTCTTGTTGATCTGAATCAGTTGAATTCTCTGAAAAGCTGAGTTTAGTTAAAGTCTTGTTAATGGCACAGTGAGAAAGAGTGGGCAGTGAATGTGGTGGCTGTTCATGCTGCTTGTAAAATGGGCTGCTTATGTGGTTTGTCCCTGAGTCTTACTCAGTTCCTCTTCTACCTGCCCCCCTCTGCACATTTTCAGTCATTTGGTGGTTTGAAGCATTAGAACAGTTTATGTTTATGTGTACTTAAATGCTTTAACTTCTTTTTGAGCAATTAGCCATTTGTGCATTATTATGCAAGCTCACATTGCTGGCTGTTTTTGAAACTTTAGCTCAAAATGTTTCACTGGTTGCAAACTTTTTGAAAGAATTCATTATTATGAAATATTTTACCAGATAATTCACTGAGACAAATCTGAAATGTGCAGTTGGGAAGGTAAAATTATAACCAGTCACATAAACCTGTCTTCATTAGCTCCCTTTCAAACATCTCCAAATGTTACCAATAGAGACAGACATCCTCGGAGAGTGTTTTGAAGCGTGAATTCTTTAGTTTTCAATTGGAATCTGCTTTATGTTTAAGAGGAAGGCTTTCATTTCCTGCATCTGAGATTCATTTTTAAATGCAAGCTAACAGGAAGATTAGCCTTTAAGGACTATTAGTGACTGGCCAGAATGGTGTTGGAGACTAGAACATAAAAGAAAAAAAAAAGAGGGGGGGGGGGGAGAAAAATAAAAATATGGACGTAAGGAGTGAATAAGGCGATGCATCAAGCTATATTTTCAGCTGGTGTCAATTGATATGGCTTCCTTCCACTGGAACTGTGCCACATTACACCAGCAAAAGATCTGTCCTGTCATGGTTCCAACTTTAGTCTTGGGACACAACTTGAAAGTAGTTTTCTGGATTGTTTAGTGTGTTCTTATTTTATATGCAACAGATAGAGCTTTTGCTGATAACCTGTGGGACATTCTTCAAAGCTTTGCCATAAAAACTGTTAACAGCAAAGGAAACGCTTAACACTTACTGCAGTAATGAAAATATCTTCTTTTATATCTTACCATTCCCTTCTCCTTCTGCACATGTTTTGTGCTCTCTCCCAGAGAGACATGTCACTGTCCTTCATGTCACTGGGGCTAATTCTTCTTTCAAACTCTCACCCTATAGACACAGGGGTTTTCAAAAAGGTGTTCACTGTCTGTGTAAATTAATAAATGATTGCTAGAGGTGAGAAACCAGACTCAGTAGATGCAGGTTTGGATCTGTTTCAGCAACGCCTACAAAGTATTCATATTTTTAACATATTCATATGTTTTTCATGTTAAATGCAAGAGTGTTTTGTATGAACCACAGTTACTCTATAAGTTATTGCTTTCAGTTGAACCATGATCAACAGGAGGTTGAAAGAGGTTTTGTAAAATTTTGTCCAGTTCTGATCATTGTACATTGTACATAATTATTATAAAATTGTTTGACAAACTTTCAAAAGTAGAGAATTTTGGAAGCAAATTACCACAGCAAATGTGGTTTATGAATTCAATTTTTTTTCTCCTCGATCAGTAATAAACTGTTTATTGTACAGATCATATTTGATCTGTTCCTGTTGCTTGCAATGTTGCTTAAATGTTTTAGAGCTCATCAGCATTGTAAATTCTGTCTTGGTTGTCTGTGTATCTTAAGATTTTGCACTGACACATTTCACTGAAGTTTCTGAATATGTGCTAGAATATCTAGACCTGCCAGCTTCCCTCTATACCTGTTTCTCATGAATTTTAAAAGCAGTTCTGCTGCCTAACTCCTTAGTACCTAAAGTGATACGGGAAAAAGGAGAGCAAACCTGAACAAGGTGTATCCAATATATGGGAAGCCTAGGTGCGGTCAGACAGGGGAAGTACAGCAGGAGTCAGGGCAGTCTTGTAGCCATCCAGAAGACGGTATCAATGAGAGAAGAAAAAGTTGTATGCAGTTTTGGCTGAATGATACTATAAAGCATTATAATAAAATAATTCAATTTTCATTTAAATCTGCTCACTTGTTCTGTTTTTACTTCTGTCAGAATGAATTATTTTGATCTGGGTAACTTGAATTGTTATGGCAGAAGAAGCAATTCAAGACAGAATGTTCTTGCAATGCTTAATAGTTGAAATAGTTTGAAAATATCGCTATTTAATTTTGAGACAAGGAAAATAAAAAAAATACATTTGGCATTGTTTCAACTAATTGACAAGCATATTCTTGATTTTTTCTTTGTTGCTTGTTAAATTCTCTTTTGATCATTGTACAGGAGGGACTTCCTTGTTTTATTGTAATCCAAAATATCCACAGCTGTAACTCTATTTTGGTAGTACACAGCTATATTTATGTGATAATACATTATATGTTAAATGTCTTGTTTACCAGTCATCAAATATTTATGAGCCATTACAGTGTTGAGGCTTAGCTAGAGGTTTTCTGTACTAATAATGCATATATTTTGTTTTCCAGTGACATAATTCCATTGTTAAGAACAACTTCTGTTTAACATGTCAGCTACTGAATTGTTTCTGATATCCATGAAGGTAATTTTCCATAATATTTTCCGTAATATTTTTTAAAATTTTCTGTTTACAATAGATGGGCCACATTAGTAAAGGAATACAGAAATGTACGTTATCTCAAAAAAAGCTGAAATCTATGTTAAAGACAGTAAATAAATAAATGCTGAAGATATATTTTGATTTCATACTGATGTTACCCAGGTCTTCTAACAACAATTTTTATTGCATCAGTTCCAGAGTGCTAAATATGTTGTGTTTTGGCAAGATCAGTGCCTCAAATATATTAGTACTGTGCTGGCGTTCCCTCTCCTTTGACTTGTATTTTGGGTACAGGCAGCTAGATTGGCACTGATCAGTGCAGAAAATCACTCCTATGTGCCAGAGTTTCAGACTACTGGTAAAGACTTGTTCTTGGCAGGATGGCAGTGTAAATACAAGGTTGGAAGGCATCCTCCTTCTAAGTGCATCATGGTGTGGAGGATGAGTTTTCTTCGTACTCTGGAAAAAAATACTCAAAGTACTCTTGTGTGTGTATAATTAAGAAAAGATTGTGCTTTTGTAGCTAAATGTACCTAGGGCAAATAGTAACAAAGGTGCTAGGTGAACATACCAGTGGGAGCAGAGTACTGTATTTATATAGAAGCATGTGTCTGTGTATATGTTTGTGTACGTGCATGTGTGTGTATGAAAGTCTGTGCTTTTATATTCCAGCTTACCATATAGAAGTAAATGGTCAAAACTGTTTTCCTGTTTCTGAAAATAAAAGGCATTGAATTTTTGTCTACACTATTTTTCTTTTTTATATGACAATCCACACTACTGTTTTAATTAGATGCCCTTACAGAAAATTTAGAATATGTCTACATGAGGCAGTAGACCATAATGAAAACAGTCCTCAGCTTACCTAGACTGGGCTGGTAAAGTGCAGTATAGTATATTGGTGATAGCTCAAGTACTAGAAGATAAATTTTACTTGCCTGGCCTGCTGCTCAAGACAGTAGATTTTGTCACTTCACAAGTCTAATAAATTTGGCTAATAATTTTGAAAGTGCTATGGTGTGTTTCATTCTGGTGCTAACTTAAGCAATGCCTGCTGGGCAACTGCATCATGCTACAGCGTGTTTGGTGGACATACTGTCTGCTACACAGGGATAGCATTTGTCTTAAGTTGTTGCAAGAGAATAAATATTTTACCTTGTTCATTTCATATTTTTCTTATTAATCTTTATACTTACTTTTCAGACCTATGAATTTGTTGAATAGTATGCAGCAGAGCTGGATTCACAGTAGGTGATGGTAATTCTAAGGTAGGGTGAAATGTAGAAATGTTTTCATTCAGGCAAGTTCACGCTAACTTCCATGTTAACTTTCAATTTTCCTCACTTGTGAAACAGGTATAATGATGGTTAGTACCTCTGTCAAGTGTTTTGAGAACTGGTAAATTGAATGTTGCTAAGTAAGCCTGTAAAAACCTAAGTAAGCTTGTTAAAAAGGTGTTCGGTTTGTACCATGTTTCTGCTGATGGTGGAATAATATTCTGCAATGAAGGTAGGATTGCTGTACTGTCTAGAAAGACTAAATACTGGAAAGAAACAGAAAGGAATTAATTTCACCTTAAGGGATGGCTGCAATGCAGACATGTACATTGGTGGTAGACATTACAGGCTGCCTTTCTAGTTGATAGAGATCACAGTCCGTTTGACTTGCTTTAGTCTGCTTTAACGGAAGATGAATAATGCCTAACAAGCAATGTTCATTACATAATTTAATCTTACCTTCTATCATAGAAGTACCTCCAGCTGCTCTGAGTTGGCTCAGATTGCTTTGTTAAACTAAGGCATCACTTTCATAAAGTTATAAATTAGCTTTGAGACTAATTTGAACAAAAATCAGTATTTTTAGTGGTGACACTATTATTTTTGTTCTCCTTTTTCCTTTCCTCCCGTATTTTATGTTAACCTTCAAAAAGAGTTAATGAAGTCTATAAATAGTTGAAACATCTTCTCAAATAATATCATGTTTAAAAATAACAAGCGCTGAGTGTTGGTCAGCAACTGCTGTAAAAAATGAAAGGTAAATTTGGCATGAAGCAGTGAAATGCTGAAGTGGTGATTAGTCTTTTGACAAATAGATTAGTCTGGGTTGTCCAGCTGTCAGGATGGTTGTATACGTGTTTTGCAATATTACTTTGAGTGTAGTACGTTTGGATTTGGCCACAAGTTGGTATAATTGCTTAGAAAGATGTGTCACTGTTACACAAGGTTATAAAAATGTGTGCTGTTTCTGCGGCTCCTTCTGAGATGCACTGACATTTCTACCTGGTCTGTGAATCTTGCCATTGCTGTCATTTATTTGTTGTCGGTAATGTGAATACAAGATTTCCCACTATATTTACAAAAATGTGTTTCAACCTCTTTGGAACTGGGATGTTGTTATATACAACACATATATAACAGCAGTAGAGAGTAACTACATGTTAATAGTGTGCTGTTTGTACAAGCTTGTTCTCATGAAATGATCACTGAGAGAGTTTCTATATACAAAGTAATGTTGGCTGTTTTTTTTTTTTCTTGGAGCTGAATTGGGAGTCCAAGTTAAAAATAAAGCTGGATAATGAAATGTGGTGTATGTGTACATTCCTTAACCCATTATGCTGATAGCTCTGTATTTGGTATTTTGGAGAAAATATGAAAAGATAATGAGTAAGCCTTTGTGCATATCCTATGGATCAGAGAAGAAAAGAGGCTCTTCTGAGAACTGCATGCCGTTAGCAGTGAGTATTGGAAACCCCCCTCTGCTTGTCCTGCCTTGTGAGAAGTGAGACTTGAAAGAACTTTCACTTCTTTTACTGGTTTGAAAACATATTTGACCTCTGAGAAAGGAAGCCAGAGAGAGCATTGAATAAGTTGATTTACCATCTCTTGAAATACCTCCTTTACTGGTTCTGTGCCAGAATCTGAAGTGCTGTAGTGACAGCAGCCAAAAGGGAGTGGGGATTTGGATGGAGATAAAGGGAAAGATTAAAAAAAGAAGTCTAAACCTATATTTAATCCAATGGTCTCGTTATCTGAAGCTGGCCACTTCCAGGAGCTCTGCAAACTTTTGCTTTAGTGAATGAATTGAGCCCTGTGTTATAATGACAAATACTTCTCCTGGGAAATACTTATGTTGTGTTACATTAATGCTACAGTGAAAAAGTACAAACTGAACTAGATATAAAAGATACGATTATTATTTTTTTTTTTTTTTACATCTGTGGTACATGTGGATCACAGAGGCAAAGATGACCCAACAAAGCTGAAGCTATGTGTCTGAGCTGCTGAAATGCAGGTTTTGGAACGGCATTCCAAAAACAGCTGCAGTTGAGTACACAGCATTGTGAGGAGTGCAGTGTGATTATCAGTGAAATGTCCAATTTTTCTTCATGATAATGTTTCTTTAGTCCAAAGAAAGGGGAGTTTACTAGTGTTTCCGATGGATTTACCATAAAGTGCTGCTACTTGAACATGATTGTACAATTTTAATTCACGTCCCCGTAGTAGACTTTTAGCTGGTTGATTTCAGTAAACTTGTACTGATTTAAACCAGCTGACAGTCTTTTCTACAATCATCATGGTATTACTCACTTTGAAGTGTGCTTCTGTACTGTAAACTCTTTGAGACTGAGAGCTCTAAAGTCCTGAGAAAAGTGGTTTCAGGTCTCTTTGGAAGCAGATTCAGCCACAGATGTTCACTCCTAAGTAACAGTATTCAGCAACATACAGCCTAATTTGAGGATGCCCAGTAATTAGGCATTGCTGAACTGAATTTATCAGGAGCTACGTCACTCCTGTGATTCCGTGGTACCTTCAGAGATTTTGGCATTTTGTATGCTTCCTATAATTCTACCTAAATCTTACATCCTCCATTTTTTCACACTTATTCATAGAAATGACTGCTCAGTGGTTAAAGGCTCATAAGCTAAACATATAAGGCTGTGTTATATGTTCAGTTTTCCCAGGCGTGTCTTTTTTATTCTGCCTTTAGAGCCTTAAGCAGGATATATGGTGAGTACACCCTTGTTCTACATTTTATGAAACCCCACCAAAGCTGGAACCAAACTGTTTTGAACTGTCCATAACAGCGTGAGTAATTACAGTTTTGGTGATGAAGATGGCACCTGTAAATCAGAACAGTCACAGCAAGAGGATGTAACTATTTTCAGTTGAAGTAAAGAGCAAGGCATGGCAAAATGGATGTGAGGAATTGAGAAGAGATGTTGTGTAAGGTTGAGAGCAGAGAGCCTTGGTGTAAGAAGCATTTGAGCATCTGATTTGCTTTAATTAAGAGAAATGGACTTAAAATTCAGCACTCTGGAGTAAAATAATTCCCATACAGAGCCTTTAGTGGGAAAGAGTCCTTTCTTTTTATTGTTATTTGAATTTGCTGGCACATGGGGATGTCATCAGAAAAAACGTTTGTTGCTTCTTGTTTATTCAGGTCAGGAAAGATGTTCATTAAATATGTAGTCACATAGTAATTATGTCATCAAATACGCTGCTACAAAACTCTCCTCAGTGAAGAGGAATTTCCTTTACACCTGACGATAACATTTTTCAAAATAAAATATGTCAAAGCTTAGAAGTTTATCTTGGCAGAACATCATACCATTAAAGCAAGATTGAATGTATCCTGTCCAGATCTCTTGCTTCTTGTAATGGTGCCTAAGGCTACAGTCCTCCAGATGTTGATACTACCAGCAGTTACATTTTGAATGGAAAAGCCTCTTGTTATCACAGACACTTTCAGTAGAAATTCTACCCTTTTTTTTCAGTATAGTTTGTCTGATGTAATGCAAAAGAAATGTGATGAAAAAAGTATTTTTTTTTCCCCCCCTTCAGAATTCTTTGCCCATAGCAATGAGAACGAGAACGGATAGGACAGGAGATCATTCATGCCCCTTGCTTCCCAGTCCAGGTTAAGACTGCGTGAGTTGTCCATAAATAGCTAAAAATTGCTTTAGTCACAGAAAGGAAGTAGAAAACTCTCTACAGCAGAAATAGTACCGAATGGGCAAGAAAAACTTTTCCTTGCACTAGCACTGGCCAGACAACATCAGGCCTCAACTGCATTAAACTTAATGAGCTGTATTTACACAGAGTCAGCTCACTCTGCTGTAGCCTTGAAGGGGCCTTAAAGCAAGTGAAAATGAGAATCATTTCCTCTATGTTTTGATAATTAACACAATTACTCCCACAGGATCATAAGACGGTGCCTAGACAACTCCATTTTCCTCATAGTGATATGTACTGAGGACAGCTTGCGGGATTCTGCTGAGGTGGTGCGGTTTCACAAGATTTTATGAATGGAAGACAGGATCAAGTAAGTGCTCAAGGGATGAGAAAGGGAAGATTTAACAGGGAACTGTGAAGAGAAATACATATTTATTGGTGTATATTCTTACTAAAGTTATATATAATTCAACAGGAATGAACAGGCTTCAATGGGAATTAGGTTTAAAAACCAACAAACTGTATCACCACATGCTGATGTATATTAAGATTGTTTTGTACCGCTGTCACTCACAGGTTTAGCTATGTTATGCGCTTACAAGTTTTGCTGGATTGGTATCTTAGGCTTGAATCTAGTAAAGAGATTCACAGTGCAGCTGCCTAGACTAATTTTCTAGTCCATTGCTGTATTTCTTTGCTGTAGACTCTGAATCAGAGCTTACAAATGTCAGTCTGAAGAAAAAAGGCATGGATGATTGCTGGTACTTTCAAGATCAACTGTTCAGCTCACCATCCTCCAACAATCAGATGAATTGAGTCTTGGTCAGACCGTTAGAAACAGTTCCCAGGAGTCACAAAAAAAACTCACCAAGCAGATTATGTATATGTTACTTTTGTCATGCATTTGTGGTTTTGTGGTAGTGAGATATATTTGAGAAGTAATAAAGGTGAGAAGTAAAGCACTGAGTTTACCATTAAGGTAACTTAAAAAGGTGACTGATTTTCCCAGCTGCTAATTTTCCCCACCTAAGCACGGGAACACATTGCTAGATATGATACTGGGATTGTGATGTGTCCTGGGTTGATTTACAGGTTATACTTAATCAAAATAGGAGGGATCAATCTAAAAATTACTTTTAATACTGATATTATGTAGCAACTGTAATACCATCAGATATATGTGTATGTTTCATATGTCATATAGTCTTTGTTTTATGCTTGCACTTCAAATAATTTCTGTTCAACCATGATATCCTGTGGCATGGATGGATGCTTGTTAGTAGAACAAGTAACATAATTCCTGAGTTAGAAAGGTCATAGATAGGGCAATGGGACTTGGGACCCAAAGCTGGAAAATGTATTAACATAGTTTAATCAGTCATACTAAATTCCACTGTGGCATATTTCCTCAACAAATTAGTTAAAAGGATTCTGGGTTCTGTCACAGGAAAAGAAAACACTGAATCTTCTATTCTAAAAAGAATATTTATTCTTTAAGTATTGTGTCTGAATGCTTTGTGGTTTGTTTTTTATACTTTTTTATTGTTTGCTTAAGTGTTCATGATCTAATATTTAAAACATTGTATTAACATATCTAGCTTCTCCTGTAAATTTTGCCAGAGCTTTGTTGTGCAGCCTTGATCCAATTATTCCTGTGTCTTGGTTTTGCTGTACTCAGCTAATAGACTCTTCAGTGATGTCCTAAACTTTTGTGTGTCTGTAAAGTGCATAGCACAAAGCTGATATCAGGTGGAATTTCAAAGAACTGCTGCAGTTCAAATAAGTAGTAATTATTTGGGTTTTGACTAAATTGCATTATCCAGCAGCTTTTCTGGTGAAGAACCAATACTTCAAGTATTTGAAAGAATGTGCATGCAAACCATTGGCAGGCCAGCATGTTTTTTGGTGGGAAGGTATGTTTATGTAAGCAATCATAGCCACGCAGCATGATTCAGATTTTGATTTTCTCAAACATAGGAATGCAAATGTGGAAATGTATCAGTGAGTTCCATCTGAATGGTAACTGCAGTTCCATTTCCTAGAGGACCACGCAGGATTTGCGAGTTATGCAACATTAGCAATCCCTTGTATAGTTTGAAGCTAAAGTTGGAAACCAATTTACAACTGGTTTAGTGCAGCTGTTCTTATGCATCCTATGCAACTCATACCCTGCCTTCTCCTTCCCTACAGAGAAAGGCTGAGAAAAGTTACTTGAGGAGGGAATACAGTTCCATTGCTATGTGGAAATTCTGTAATAATTAACGGCACTCTTGTTGAGTTGCACTCTTAATACAATCAAAGTGAAATTCCTCTTCTATAAGAGCAGTTGCTCTTTTTCACAAGTACCTCGTAGAGCTTTATAACTTATAAGCTTCATAATGATGACATCCCACCCTGAAACACAACTGTAGTATGATTCGCTGTGTTGAAGAACTAATGTATTGTTACTTTTTTCTTAAGTAGATATGACTAATGGAGTTTTAAAAAGAATAGAACTAATTCATAAAGTTCAGTGATTAGTGATATGGTTAAAATAGGATTCCTCTAAATTGCTTTCAAAGTTGGCCTATTTCCATCTACGCCATTTAAATAGGTATCAGTTTAAAGCCAGCTGCTTCTTGACTTTTGCATTTGAGTATTGCTCTGTTAGTTTTTCTTTTTTCCTCCTGAGGATTAAATGTGTGTCCTGTAGGCTTATCAGCCCTGACTTTTTGTATGTGACAATGCTCCCTATGATCTCCTAACTCATCAATCAAATGGGAACTATGGTCTTCAAAAGTGTTAGAGAGCCTCTCTCTTTAACAGTACACTATTTCTATACTAAGTATATACTATACTGTAAAATAATGTTTATGTTCCTTTAGGCTTAGTAGCATAACATTCGTGAGCACAAGTGCTGAAGCAATTTAGAAAGAGATGTTAACTTTATATCCTACCAGAGAAGTAGTTTTATTACTGTGTATGCAAAGCAAAGCTTTCATATTTTATTAGCTATCATTATCATGTTTCAGGGCCTTTTCTTGTATCCAGTATTTGCAGACATATAGAAGTCTTTCTTTATGAGCATACCAAAAATAAATCAGGAAATTAATAATGTGGCTTCTGAATCTTTAGAAAAAGCATTTGCTTCAGAAAGCGAAGAATTGTTTCAGTGATGTATGTCCCAATAATGAGGCTTACAAATGCCAGACGTAAAAGAATAACACTGTGCTTTGGCATTGGACTATGAAAAGTAGAATGAAGATAAAAGCAGTTATCTTAACTTCCATGTAGAGGAATACCACTGTTAGTAATGCTAGACATTTAAATATGAGTCATGTCCCAACACAGTCCTGAAATATCCTAAAATATTTAGCTTTTATTTGCTGATTTTGCTCATTGAGGTGCATTTTCTAAGCAAGCCAAGATTTTCAAATAAAGTGTGAATTTTAAAGTATCAATATGAATTTTTAAAGTATACAAAGTATCGTGAAAGTCCATAGACTTCAGAATACTGTGGTAAATGCTTTTCTGTGGTACAGTTTACAGTCCCTAAAATGTTTTTTTGACTATCTTTGGAATCTGAAATTCTACACTGAGAAAATTCATGTGGAGTGAAATGTTCTGGTTTGGGCAAAGTTTAAGTTTGTGTGTTTTGTCTTTTCTCATATACATATGAGTTTATATTTCTACTATAAAAGACTCAAAAAGTACTGTATAAGGATGCTGAGAAATTAATTCCTAAAGGGGTATGTTGACATTCAGACCATCCTCCAAGGAAATTCTAACAGAACAGAGTTTCCTATAGAAATAAGTGATGCCCTTAATTGTGAGAATTTTCACCGTGTAAGAGCCTATTTGCTAATTGCATTCTTAATCCAAAATATTTAATCCACCCAGGAAATGGAATGCCTTGAACATAGATTGCATTGGGTTAAAATAAAATAAAATAAAAAAAAAAGCCGTGACTTTACATTGTGTTCTGTAGGAATCAGAACACTTTTGTGTGGGAACCAGCCCAGAGAACCATGAAGACTCCTCATTTATTGCAAATGAGCTATGGAAGTGGAATCTAAGTAAAAACAATTAATGCATTTGATTAAATGTGGCACAGTAATTGCCACATCACAATTGCTGCTTCTAAACATTTAAGCATCATGAGTCATCTTTGATTTCTGAAATTAGTCTTTGAAATATTGATACATATGTGAGCTCTCTGGTCTTGCTTCTGAAAACATACAACACAAATTATTCATTTGATGGAGTTCACTGAGTGCTGTTGTCTACTTTGCTATCATTAGGACTAGGTCAGAGGTTCCAGACCTTGATAAACTGGAAAATTATGTGCAGGTAAATTCAGTCCACAGCTTGATAAATTTAGATTCCCATGTTTAGGACTCTCATGTTCAGGAAAAAACAAACAAACAAACAAACAAACAAAACAAAACAAAGAAAAAAAGAAAAAAAAGCAAGCAAACAAAAAGATGCCTGGGTTTTGTGGTGGGTATTAAAATGACTGACATGGGTCATACTTAGACAAAAAAAAAAAAAAAAAAAAGATAGCATGTATTACTCATGCTGCAGATTTAGTTCATTAGTTGGACATATATATTACCAATAAAACCCCTCTAAGTTAGCTATAAACTCTGAAAAGCTTCCCTTTGAAATGAAATGCTTTCCATCTTTATACCTCTTGTCTGTCTGAGGTTCAGTTTCAGTCTACTATTCTTTACCTTTTAACAGAGTTTATCCAAGTACTGGGATATTTTGATAATAATATTCCAGAGAAAAATTACAGCTACTTCCTATCTACTTGTTGCTGACATTGAGTTTGATGTTTGTTGTTGCATGTGAAGTGCTGGAACAACCAGAGAAAGATGTGATCCTAGCAATGAGATATTTCCCTACCACTACTGTTTCTTTCCAGAAGACCAGAAGCCTCTTATACATGGTGGTGGGCATGCCATTTCTTGAGAATAAGGCAAGAAAATTCTGTGGTTGACAAAGTTAAGCTGGAAAGAGATCTACAATGAAACAGTGTCTGCATCCTGTCCACTTGTAGAAGGTCATTTCTAGTACCACTAAGGTATTGTCGGTCTTGGTATGAATCAAGCTTGTGCTAGGTCTACTTTCTTAGCTTCACTTAGATTAATAATAATGTGGTTTAGGTAGGTTCTGAATTAACTTATACGGAAGGAGAAATTTGATGTGCTTTTTGGTTGGGTAGAAATTGTGAAGGATTACAAAGAGTTAACCTTAACTGACTTCTTCATTGCTAGTCAAACTATTTTGGGCTTGAAGGATTAAAAAAAAAATCTTTCTTGAAAGTCCTGTTTGTTACTGTTGTAGAAAAGGCCTCTTTTGTGAATCAGTAAAAACGTGACTAGGTGGAGATGTTTTAGGCTAGTGATTTCTAAGTTTAATTTGTGCTGGCATCTACCTCACCATGAAGTGTAAACTTAAAGAAGGGTCATATGGAATTATCTCTGGAGCTCCTCAGTTGGTCCTGAATCCATTTTTCTGCCTACTTTCGTATCTTTTACTTGTACTGAAGTTCTTCCAAGAAATAAACTGTGTGTCAATATCAATGTTGTATGATAATTGAAGTTTCAATCTCTCATGCCCCAAAATCATTAAATTTATAATGAACATTAAATTTATAAGGAAACTTCACATTTAAAAATAACCGTGCATCCCTAGTTCAGCTGTTGTCTGTTCATGTTACAGTCTCTTGATGGCAACGCATCCTATTTTTACTCTAGAATCCCACAGCACAAAGGCTGTCCTCCTCCAGAACCTGTATCAGTGTTATAAAGTGCAAAATGTTGCGCTCAGAGGGGTTGTAGAAGTTGAATGAGGCAGAATATTGCAGAAAGAGAAAGAAAGATTTCAAGATCAAGTAAGAAAACATCCTACAAAGTAATTTTCTGCCCGTCCTCGTGATTGGCAAGTTATTTTTAACCAGATTCTCAAATTTGGTGAGGAGTTGCATGTTCTTTTTTTTTTTTTTTTCAGGGTGCCGTGACATTTTTGGGCCCTTGACTTAAAGAATCCTAAACACTAAAACTGCATCAGGGGTCTGTGGTTGTACCATGTAAAATGTTACAAAAAAGAGAGAGCATATGTAAAGAACGGACTTCCAGAACTAACATTGCTTTGGCATTTTTTCAATTTTTTTAGGAACAATTTTTACTCACAGAAGGGCTGTGAAGATAAATTCATTGCCTTTTGTAGAGTGTTGAGGAACTATCACGGTATCAAAAAGCTTAGGAGGAACTCATATTAGTTCAGTGTTTAATTAATGCACATATTAAGTACAGGCTAGGAAAACTAAGTTGTATAAAGAACAGAGGAGATCAATGTGATAAATATCGCTTTACTTTTGTGAATGCAATCAATGCCTTCAACTCTTTTGGTCATACCCTGAAGCGTTTACAAGATTAAAAACCAGAGTACTATCTGTATCTTTTGCCTGTGCTTTTCTTTCAGAGATGCTTAGCTAAGCATGTGTTTAAGCTCATATTTAAGCACAGTATAATTTTAAACACAGAATTAGTCTTTCTAAAATCAGTCTATGAACACATAAAGTCACACAAAGGATTTGTAATCTTAAATTAAATAAATAATTAATCACTTTATCATTGGATGGGAGGTAAATGTCTAAACTGTTTCCTATTTCTAGTCAATTATAACCATTTTGTAGGGCTTGTTGATCATCTGGTTGCCAGGAGATAAGCAGAGAGAAGCAACTGGTTAACAGCTGGTTGCATCTGGTCACAGCCAGGAACGCATAGCAATAGAATAAACAATTCAGTTTTCAACAGCTGCATTTGCAGTTACACTCTACTGAATCAAATAAGTGCAGCTTTCCAAGTATAATCTGTGAGCTAGAAACATAAATTACCTTTAGAAACATTTAGAAATAAAGAAAAAAAATCTTTATCCTGCCATCATCTCCCTTTCTTACTTATTGTTAATTCACATCTTGATTTTAAACACTGGAAACGTCTACTAATAGACAAGATACTTGAGCATTTTAATCCTTCACTGTGTTTTGTACCTAGATGTACATATCTCTATTCTAGTTGCTAAAGATTCTGTGTTCTGCTGTTTCATTTCTAGAAACACTTGAAGACTGTTAGATATTTCCTGATACCCACCAAAGATCTTTCTATAGGCTTTTATTGTCTGTGGAAAGTCACCAGACACAATATTGATGGGTAACAGTAGAACACTTTATTAAAGAACAAATTGGATTTAGAACAAAGTTACCTAATGGATTGCTTGAATGTGCTACTGAAAGCTGGCCGAGACCTGGAGGTGGTCATACAGATGTCTTGCTATTTGGAGACACCATGCCTGAGGCCAAAAATGGGTATATAATTTCTCAGATGGCAGCAATCTCAGATGCTGAGATTAAAGGAAACTAAGTTTGCCCAGGATATTATAATACTAGCTGACAGTTCAGAATCTCAGGGGAAGTTAATTGTCAAAGAATGGTGAGTCTCAGTCTGCAAGTTCATACAGAAAAAAAGAACGGTATGTATGGCAGTGTGTCTGTACATATGGCTGTGTATACTCATCCTAACAGGGTTCAGAGAGGTGTCCTAGGACCAGTTTGTAAGTTGAAAGACTGGGGAGCTGAGAAGACTGAGGAGCTGAAAAGACTGAGTAAGTTGAAAGCTGGGGAGCAAAATCAGCCCACAGAGGAGTAAGTGGCCGGTTTTCCTTAGGAGCAGTGAATCTTCAGAACAACCTATGCTCAGCCTTGTCTCCTGGTGTCCTGACTTACTGACTGGACTTGCTGGATGGACCCTGGACCTGTGCTGTAGTTTGCCATGTCTCCAATCCTCTCTCTGGCCTTGTCTCCACCTGTTTCTGACTGAATGGACCCCAGACATGGCTTGTTTCCTCACCTTGTCTGGGACTGCCAATGGTACCTGTCACTGTCACCAACCTGGTCCTAGTCAAATGCTGCAGGACTATATCCTGGTCAGGCTGGTCACTGCCCTGCCTGTACTGTGGCGCCCTCAGCTCCTGGCTTATCTCTCTTTTGGACCAGTTCTGCTCTTGCTGCTACCTACCAGGCTATGTCTGGTAGAATGCATCATCTGGATTATTTTTAATAGGATTTGTTTTGTATTTTGAAATAACTTGCAGATAGATACACCACAGGCACTAAAGGCTGAGTTAATTGATGTTAATGTTTATTATTTCAGTTGTCAAAGATTCTGGAAGCCCCAGATGTAGCCCACAGCCTGACGAAAATAGGTTCTGTACAACAAAATGAAAAGACAAATTGACTCTATTCTAGCCGACTTGAACTATAAGTGTAAACAAAAGATAGGAATGCCCAAATCACAAATGATCAATGGACCTGATCACTTGATTAACGGATTCATAAAACAACTTAATTGCAAGGTGACATTTGAGGTGAACTATACACCCTGGGAAAGCATGGTTTTCTTAGAAAGGTGTAGTATCCCAGAATAACACTCTGCTTAATTTAGTGCTCCTGTAAAACTTACAGTGCTGCTGAAAACTGAATTTGCAGAATTTATTGTGAAATCAGACCAGAGTTACAAAAGAATTGCCTCAGTGTTTATAGCTATATCAGCCCATATTATCTGCCAGTCTTGGAACTGGAAACAGTAGGTTGTGAACAACAAAAAGAACTTTAAGACCACATGTATAACAGATTTCTAAATTAGGGCATATCAAGTTCAGGTAAGATTTTGGCAGATAAAAAGGCCTTTCAGGTTACCTTTTGATCTGCATACCATTGTAACTGAAGTTACTTTTATGTAGTACTTCTACCAGCACTACACAGAGAGTTATTTCCAAAGTAGACGGACAGTAGACAGAAAAGTTTGTATAAGTTATCAAAGAACCTTAACAGTTTCTTCAGCCTGTTCTTATCCCTTGGTCAAATATAAACTGCCTAATTATACATTTACTTGGGACACTAAAATACTTTCTTCAAAATCATTTTTATGACTTTAATAACAAATCCATATTTTGTAGCATTTCAGGACATTTTATTCACTTTTTTTCTCATAAACTGAACAAACATTTGGGGTCTGATTTCATCATCATTTACTTAACCTATTTTGATTATGGTTGCCATTTAGTCTATATAAGGACAAGAGGAATGAGTCCATGGATATACTGTAGAACTTTGTATTAAATAATTCTGAAATGGTGTGTGGCTCTTGTAATAATCTATTCATGATTTTCTATTTCAGATTCAGGTAGATATTATGATTTTCTATTTTGGATTGACATGGACCAATACAACAGTAAAAAATTATTTCAAACAATTCAAAAATTATTTCAATCAATTATTTCAAAAAATTATTTCAAACAATTCAAAAATTATTTCAAAAAAAATTATTACAAACAAGAAACCTACTAGTACAAGTTTTTGGTCCTCAAACAGTAACCTATTAGTGTTTCCTCTCCAATAGAGCACACGGAGTTTTATAACATTTTGTTTACTTATTCATCTGGACTTTAATATATAAAAAGTGTCACGAGACAGAAGAGACAGTGATTTCCTAACTATGACTGTCAGATGGACAGTTGTATATATTTTATAAACAAACAATATTTAAATCAATAATTTAGAATAGCCTATTTAACTTTAAACTTACCTGTATGAACATGTGGCTTTGATTCACAAAGGTGCCTGAAAAATGAGCCTAACTACAATAATAGTGTATTCTTCACCATTCCATCTTTAGACTTAACCTAAAACAACATTAGAGAGAGTCTAATTGGCATTACAAGTACATATCTGTTGCAGATGTTTTTGGCACATAGTCCAAAGATCAGCAAATCTAACATCTGAACATGAAAGCCCCCTTGTACTGGTGGAGTAAATGGCTCCTGCTAGAACCAAATCTGTAGATGGGTTGAGTTGGTCAGTATTTATGCAGACTCCGTGTTTCACTTGAAATGTTTTACAGCCTTAGAATTTAGCTTTAGGTTGAACATCTGAAGAAACTTTAAATTACTGCAGTCCATATAGAGCTCAGTTCAGCCCAGAATCAAAGAATCAGGGATCTGAGTGTGTTGAGACAAGAAACAAAAGTAGGAACAAACAAACAAAACAAAACAAACAAACAAAAAGGAGAGACAAAAGAAACTTGGTTTTCTGTTCACTCTCAATAGAGTAATAAGCAACTTGTGTAGAAAACACAAAATGTGTTAGGGGTTCTTCAGTGTAGTACTTCTGCAGAGGGAATGGTGTAAAGTGTCTGGTCCAATCTGCAGATCTGCATGAATGCTCCATATGCCTGACAACTGCTAGAATGGACCTAAAGTCTTTGATATCAGCCCATCATTATTGTCCAAATAGACTGCAGCCATAGTTACTTACATTAGAATAAATATAGTTCTCTCTTTTTTTTTTTTTTTTTTTTTTTAAGCACTCCCAGAAGGCCAGAGGGAGGAGTGAACCGACCATTTTATTCTAGGAGATCTATACAGCAGTACTCCTCTGTGACTTCAGGTCAGCTAAATTACAAAAGGGAAATTGGGGACAATGGTCATGTCTTGAAGCAGCATTTAAATGTGTAATTTTAGCCATAAACTGCCACAGGTTAAACATACACATATTTTTACTACGGACTATTGCTATTTCTTGGTGTCAGTAACTCATCTACATACATACGATAAACAAAGAGTAGTGGTTTACCCTGTGAGTAAATACACTGATCGGATTATTCACAAGATACAATTCTACTGTTTGTGAATGAGGCATGGCACAGTCATAATTATACAATTGTTTGGTCTTCCAGAGACCAACATAGGAGACGTTTCGTTTCCCAGAGCCATAGCACTTTAATGATAATTAAATCTAAGCTCATTACCATTGTGTGACAACTTTGGATGTCAAACATTGTGACTACTTAAAGAGGCACAGCCTTTCAGAAAATAAATAGTACTATTAGAAAATGTTTTTCACGTTTCCATTATCTTGGTGACCATTGAAATTACTGTGTCAGCACTGAATCTGATCCTGATCCAAACACAGAAGGGTTGAGATTTTTAAAAGCCAGCCATCTGTTTGCTCATTAAAGGAATGCTGATCAGCCTACTAATGTCATTGTCAGTGGCAGGTAGAGGAATGTGAAGAATGCTTAGAAAAAAATCCATAAAATGTAACTCTTGTTTTCTTATCTCTTCTGTCACAACAAGAAGGACACCTAGCATCACCCTGGTAATTGTCTTCTAGCAAATTGTTTCTCTAACATTTCCTGCTGGAGAGAGAACAAATGCTCATTATTCATTTAACCTTAGTTTATCCTGATCTAGCTGAATAAATGTAGTATGGCCACAAAAGAAACCTTTAGAAAATGGGAAATAATATTTGCCATTCAGTGTCAATATTTGCCATTCAGTGTCTTAGTCATTCATATTTTGTTTTGTTTTGTTTTGTTTTACCCATTGCTGTTGGTTTCTTTTTTGAGAGCAGCAATAGGAGAAAATAGCAGACACATGAAAACATAAGATGCATCTGAGTAGCATCAGGGTAGTGTTCTAGAAGACAATGGAAATCAATTTAATTTTTTTTTTTCCTAACTCCAGAAGTCCAAATCATAGCTTTGCATGTGGTCTTGTTCTATTGTTTGTGGCATATGCTGTGATTCATTTAGTCTATGATGACCTCGAACAGTGATTTTTTTATTTTTTTTTTTTATTTCTAGTACAGCAGTTCACCTTTTTTAAACATAAAATTATAAGAAGTCTGAGACCTTCAAAGACTCAGCTGCTTAATCTGTGAGTGAGTTTGGGATTAGAACTGTTAGCTCCTAAATGGATGCTTCTTCTTAGAGCAACAGAGCATTGCAGTACTACTGTGAAATCTGTCTTTACAGCGTGGAGAAGCCAAGTGACCCCATTATGAATGGCGTACATTGCTGTGCAATGAGCAGGGCAGCATTGCTGGCTGCTTGCGGATAAGGCTTGCTTTTATCAAGCTGGTGGGCACCACATATGCTCTCTGGAAGCCAGGAGACCTGAAAAACAGAGCTGACACTGAAAAAAAATGGATGTGTGGGCTTTCACCTAATGTATGTCGGCACAGGGCCATGGAGCTATGCTGGTTTATTAAATGTAAGAGCTGCTGCTTATGTGTAAATTAGGACTGCCACCTGGCTGGTTTCCAGCTGTCTTGCCTGGTTTTATTCTGAATTTGCTGGCTGCTGTTGGAGCTACTGTACAGATTGGTCTGGACATTCTCAGCAGAGATTTTTTGGAAGGTGGCCGGCCTTTTCTGTGTCAAAGATGACTGCATTTTACCTGGGTATTAACAATAAAGTGCCAGTGAAGTCACAGAGGTGATTATTCTAAAACATAAATGGTAGTGGTCACCCTGACAAAAAAAATGGGTCATTTAAAACAAAATGTAATAAAACCAGGTTAGCTTTATCTAAATAAAATGATGATGAAAAGGAATACATTGTGTTTCCTTTTATAGCCTTTCTGAGTTATAACAGTTATGTAAATAGTATATTATATTAGAAGCATACTTCAACACTTACTGCAATATAGATGAGGCAGGCAAGGCTAGTACATAGAACTTTCATTTTCTAAGAACTTCATAAGTGTATTTCTTCATTATTTCTTTGTTGTCTTTTATTTGTCTGGCTCTAGGCCAATTGATCAAATTGTGCTGAATTCAGTTACTAATAAGGCATACTTCTTCTGTTTCGTAGAGAAGGTGCTCAAAACAGTGGGTTTCTAGACCAGTCAATATCCTTTCTTCTGCAGTAGCCATTATGAGCTAAATCAGAAAAGATCAAAAGTACAAGTGCTGGATGTTGAAGTTCATTTCATGTCCAAAATGTCTAAAGAATTATTTTATGATATCAATGGATTGCTATTTTTAAACAAGGAATGACACTTCTAAAGTTCAGATAAGTCCCCAATTTTTTCCTCAGAATTCAAAGGCAGCATTTGTATGCTGACTCTGTATAGAAATGTATGTCTGTGCTACACTATATGAAGCCTAACTGAGGTACATTTGGTCAATGGACCTCTTTGGCTTCGTATTCCTTTGTGAAGTTGTATGATCTTTCTTATGGCTTTGAAATAGTCTTAGCGACCTCAAAACTACAGAAGCTACAAGACACTTGCATCATCCTGTATGATGAGAAAAAAAGAGTGACCATTAATTCCAAGTAAGCCATCAACCCGATTTTTTTCCCACATATAATAGTATCCGGATGTTCTACGTCTGCTAGAAACAGCTCACTAGCACCTAATACTTACAGTATGTGTATAAACACAGAGGTCTTGTTTACATGCCAAATGCTTGCACTCACCCTGCTGTCCGGTGTTGGAAATAGAGTTGTGTGGCTGTGAGTGATTCTGGTCCTTTGCAGACATTTTAGTTATGCAAACTGAGTAATCAGATCATCATAGGTATCTATAACACATGGGAAAAACATGGGGATGGGTGGCATGGGCATAATTAAACGAAAATATGAGTGCTGTTTTCCAGATCTGATTAAGTCTTGGACCTAGGCAAAATATAAGCATTAAAAAAGCCCCCCCAAGCAGAAAAAATGTTGTTTTGTGCTTCTTTTAATATGAGGTAATCTGCTGTGATCAGATGTTCAACATATCACAATGTACTATTCTCATTTCAATAATTTTGGAAAAGAAAGCAGAGGAAATTTGATGAGGCATGCAGCTAACTTTCAGGATCAAGATACTGTGTTCAGATAAGCTTTTAAATTAACTTATTATTATCTTATATCCTAAGAGTTCATGCAACAAGTATAGAAATGTAGGGCTGAAACATATACCTTGTGAAGAGTTTTGCATTCTAAACACTGTTTCCTAGCAATTCAGGTAACATCAAATTTGTCACCTTTATGGTATCTCACTGTGATGTCTCTCGCATTTTTATTTGGGGGGAAAAAGGTCCTAGAGATGCTGAAGTTTATAAAAGAACTTTGCCTTCGGGGGCAACAACAGCTCACAATCTGGAATGTATCAGCAACCTCCCTCCCCTCCCTCCCAACAATTACAGATTTTAAATTTTGCAACATTAAGACAACCAGAAAGAAAAAAAAAATCCCATAAAAATATGTACTTTCTGTTTATGCATGTAGAAATTATCAAGTAAGATAATTGTAGCTAATGGATTTTAAATGTTCCGTAACTTTTGAGCACTCATAGTATATATGTGAAATTTTATTCTCTAGTCGTTGAAATTCATGCAATCTTGCTGACTTTTGTCGATTATAAACACAACTGTTGGCAGAGCCACTTTTGCTGGCACCTCATGTCAGATTCCTGAAAACATTTTCAGAATTATTTCAGATACCAGGGAAGTCATTAGCACATCATGGAGATCCATCTCCTTGTTATTGCTGAATACAGCAATGATCTAGGGTGCTTTTTTTGTTGTTGTTCTTACTTTGTTTTGTTTTCCTATAAGAAAAATGTTTGTTTGTTTACAATTTTCTCACAGCTGCAAAAAGCTGAATGAGCTTGGTCATGGGAATAGTACTCACAGCCAGAAAAGAAACCATGTACTCAAATAAAACCCTGGTCCATTTCCCATTTAGGAAAATGTCAATGAATCTGCTAACCAAAACAAAGGTAAAAAAGGGAGCTAGTGTTCTCTGCTTACCTGGCATGTTTCTTAAGCATGAAAGAGCAATGTAATTCCAGTCTGTACCCATTAGATTGCATATACTGCTATTCAGGTACCATGCGTGCAATCTAATTGTGTAATGAACATGTCTTAAGGTCAGTATTTAAGTATCTAATATTTACTTTTGAAGGTCTTTACCTCTGTAGATCAGCATCTGTTCTGTCTTTTGCTTCAAACCTTTACATAGCTGCCTTTCTAATAATTCTGACCTTTTAATGTGTTTTTGACTGTAAATTATCTCAAGATTTCTAATCTGTAAAAAACGCAGTGGAATGTTGCTGGGACCTTGGAAAGTGAAAAAGTAAAGGGATGAGGCAGAAAACTTTGCTTGTGCAATAGAAGTTTTCAGGTAAGAGTGCTGGATGATTTTCCAGTGGGAAAGAGCTGTACAAACAGGACACTCCTCAAGTCACAACTAGGGCATCAAATCTCATTAGAATACAAATGCAATATAGAGTCAAATTGAAGGAGATATGACCAAAATATATTGATGTGATAAGGAAGAGACCAACCATTGTGTAGTAAAACTAGCAACCTGGATGAAAAGCAATAAGAACTGGAATTTCAAATGGTAAAGCACTTGGACATGATCAAAGTATTAATGATAAAGAAAATGCAGAATTGCTCTGTATGTACTTCTTTTCTAAATTTGGAAAGGTGAACCATAAGTCTGAATCATTTAAGAAAGATTAAGTCCTTTATTCACCCACTAGCCAAATGGAAACCAAAAAGAGTATCAAACAACATATTCTAGGGGTAGTCTTTTTGATATTTTTTTTCTTACATCAAAGAGTCCTTGAAGAATTGGTTCCTCGTGTATCTTGCATGATGCTTTTTACTTGTAACTTCTAGAAAAACTGCTACAACTTCATGAAACTATTAAAGTGTTAGTACAATACTACTATTTAGTAAAGGCAAGTAGGAATACTTGAGTAACTGCAGGCTAGATAAGTGATACAAATCCTGGGTGGGAGAGAGCAACACAGCTGATTTAAGATTCAGCTGGAAAAGAGTGAAAGGTGAGGACTATCGTTGGTGAAGATTATTTTCTGAAAAGTAGTTTTTCTCAAAGAATTTGAAGTGATACTTAAGAAGACTATGATTGTTTGAGAAAACAGTTATATAGCTTTATTTGGACCCCTGTAGGGTGAATGGCTTCACTGCTTGACACTTATTCAAAGTACACAGTACCATACAATAACAATAAAGCATAATGACAGATTAAGAGATGGCTAACTGACAGATCACAAAAATAGCTGTCAATAGAGAATTGTCATACAGGTGTCTATTTCTGCATTATATATCATGCTTTTCAACAATTCCATCAATGTCTTGGAAGCTGACAAAATCACTACTGAAGAGATTTCCATCTAACAAAATAAAGGGTGCCCTGAAAACTACTGATGTGAATAGTACAGTCATGCAAACTAGCGGAAACTGCTTAGAAGGCTGTCCCATGCCAAAATGTTTCTAATGTCAGTATTCAGCCTGAAGATCTCTGAAGATTTTCTTGTCTCTATTTGGTTTCTCTGATCACCCTGCATCTCATCATTGGATAATTTCATTGACTCAGGGAGGTTTGGCTGCCTTTTGTCTGCTAAATGTCTTATGAGTTCTCTGTATTCACAAATGCACCAGACTACTCCAGACACAATTCCTTAGCTACATCTGTAAAAACAAACCAACAAACAAAATACACTATTTTTAAGGCCAGCTGGCATCAGCCACTTCCATAATGTTAAATTTTCTTTCCTTTCAGACCAGGATGGTTTCATCTAAAATGCTCTTTGGGAGTGGTCCCTGACCTCTGCTAGTTCCCAGACCATTGGCTGGGAGATGAGTGGTTGGAGAGCTGCCTGGTGGAGAAAGACCTGGAGTGATGGTGGATAGTCGGCTGAATATGAGCCAGCAGTGTGCTCAGGTGGCCAAGAAGGCCAACAGCATCCTGGCTTGCATAAGAAACAGTGTGACCAGCAGGGCTAGGGAGGTGATCGTCCCCCTGTACTCGGCTCTGATGAGGCCGCACCTCGAGTACTGTGTTCAGTTTTGGGCCCCTCACTACAAGAAGGACATCGAGGTGCTTGAGTGGGTCCAGAGAAGGGCGACGAAGCTGGTGAGGGGCCTGGAGAACAAGTCCTACGAGGAGCGGTTGAGGGAGCTGGGCTTGTTCAGCCTGGAGAAGAGGAGGCTCAGGGGCGACCTTATTGCTCTCTATAGGTACCTTAAAGGAGGCTGTAGCGAGGTGGGGGTTGGTCTGTTCTCCCACGTGCCTGGTGACAGGACGAGGGGGAATGGGCTTAAGTTGCGCCAGGGGAGTTTTAGGTTGGATGTTAGGAAGAACTTCTTTACTGAAAGGTTTGTTAGACACTGGAACAGGCTGTCCAGGGAAGTGGTGGAGTCACCATCCCTGGAAGTCTTTAAAAGACGTTTAGACGTAGAGCTTAGGGATATGGTTTAGTGGGGACTGTTAGTGTTAGGTCAGAGGTTGGACTCGATGATCTTGAGGTCTCTTCCAACCTAGAAATTCTGTGATTCTGTGATTCTGTGATTTTCTAGAATAGTGGCAAGGTCAAAATCCTGGCAACAACTGCAAAGCCAGTTGACATTGTGGGCAGATGAGTTCCAGGTACTGAGCCTGTGCCTGCACTATGCATTACTGCAGATACAACCTTTCTCTGCAAACTGAAATTCTGCCTTCTCTCTCACATTTTTTAATGTGTACTCCTCTGACAAATCACATTCAGTATGGAGGAAGCAAAACATGTATTTCCCTGCCTGCCATCAACACTTCTAACAAATAAGTCCTCACTGATACTGCCTTTCCTGATCTCTACCATCTTTGCCAGTCATATAGAATGACACTCTGAACATCCCCTTCAACTCTACACTCTCCCTCAAGCATGTATCTGTCTAGATGCATCAGTAACCCAACTCAGCTTACACTCACAGTATGAGTATTAACAAATTAAATAATGAATAATAAGAATAATATCATCTGGGAGTAGGGTATTTGAAGTGTACCTTGGAATGGGGAAGGCATTGAGAGCACAGGGAGAGCTTATCATAGAAAGCATGAAACAGATTTATAGACTGTAACTAACATATGGTTAAACATGAACTTTTAGAAAGATGTGTGAATAGGTAACCAGGGATTACAGACAGGGACTTGATTTCATCTCTGCAAATGACCCTGATCAGTAGATGTAACTACCCCACAATTTCTTTTCCCCCTGAGGAAAAAAAAATGAAGTAGATAGACTCCTGATGTGTACATTTTCAAAAGAGATGAGGAACAACTGGAAGCAGTGTAGAAAATAACTAAAAATATTCAAGGACAGAAGAGAATACCATAAAAAAGTCTGTTTATCAAAGCTGACTGGATAAAAACATGTAAATACCTTCATGTTACCTGATACTGAATGAAAAGAACACTTACCCTTGACAGCAGCTAGGAGGTGAATAGGAAGAACCTGTTCCAACCTGAAAAAATGTTAGAATGGCAAGGAATGTTAAGATATTTGCTTCTTTTTTGTTTAACTGTTTCTGCTTTATATACACTAGAATATTTTTTCACTCAAAGAACTTAGTGTCACATAGATAGTTTGGGTAGGCAACCAGAAAAGCAATGGTACTTTTAACAATGAAACAGTCATGCAAAATTAGTGTATAAATACAGAACAGCCTTTGTTTCTGAACATTGAGGGTTTGTTGGAAGTAATGCCCAGATAACTAATGCCACTTTAATATGCTGCAGCCTTTACCTGCAGCTTGTGCCTACTATTTGTTTATCCTTCCAGGTGTCTAAAAATATGTGTTAAACACATGAAAGCATGTGCTACATGGAAAGATTGCTGAAGATCTGGAATGTAAAGCCCCTAAGCCAATTGCTTTGCGTTGTATCTCCATTTAATGCAACTGAAGTGAATAAAATTTCACCAGTGATGAATCTGGCTCAAGCTGTTACTTTGCAAAACAATGTGGACAAGGGAGAAAATAATAGCTCTTTTCCTGAAGGTATTTCCTGAAGATATATATTAAGTATCAAAGCATACCATAAAGAAAACTACCTCACTGATTTGTTAACAGCATATAGTACAGTGCAATCTGAGCAGATACTACAAAAATGAGGAAATTTTGGGCTGTTTCATTTAGTTTCTTAATTATATATATATTTTTTTTCTTTGCCATGATGCCCTGCATCATGTAATGAGTGTAACTATTGGATAGCATAGACATCACTCCATCAGGTACATATTCCACAGTAATTTTTACCACAAAAATATTTTCCCTTTTTCTTTTCTTTTTTCTTTTAATTCTCCTTCACTCTTATTCATTACCACTAGTAATGAATAAGATAATAATGAATAAGATAATAATGAATACCCTTTGTTCCACCTGTCCAGGTCTTTGAGGACAAATATCACCTTATCCCTTATTGAGGATAGATGAAGGGTCCTAGGCATGGTCCTAGAAACATCACAGTTAAGTGCCTGGAGATAAGGGGGATGAAGCCTGGCTTTCACTTGCTCTCCAGTAAGTGTATATAATGCACATTCAGAGCAGAAGAATGAAGGGAGATGTAAACTTGGATGCACTCTACTGAAGTCAATAAATTCCGTGGGGCCAGTATCTTACCCTTTCAAAAGTGTGGTTCCATTGATTCACATTATGATGAGGATCTTTCCTTGCGTATTTTCATGGGCATTGAATAAAGTCTTCAGCTCTAAAAGAAGTGAATATTAGAAGTCTACAATTAGCACTGTAAAAAGCTTTGTCCTATTCGCATTGTCTGGCAGCAGCCAGCACAAATGTGTTTATTGAAACCCATTCCAGGGCATTGTAATTGTCCTTATTTAGGCAGCCTTAAAAAGGGAGCAATATATAATTCATGGCAATCTTTAAAAACTGGCTGACCAAGGCTCATGACAAATGCTTACAAATGGGGATTAAAACCTGAGTTGTCAGTGAGATAATTAGTTTATTCCAGCACACTGAAAGTCTGTGGTTGTGATGATGATGGGTGCCATCTGATGAGTAAGGAGTCATGTTACAACACAAGCACACGCTCCCTCTTCCCCTCCCCTCTCCTTCAGTATAGACCTTATTTAGCCAGCTATGATACTGCTTTTCAGAAAGAAAAAAAGAGTTGGTTTAACTCTGTTATTTTCTGGATCTTTTCAAATGGTGATTGACAGTCCCCATTTGGCTACAGTAGCATTGAGACCACAGATGTCAAGGAGAAATATTTGCAGATTCTGTTGCCTCTCCTAAAGCAATTATTTTTAGTTTCTGACGAGCAGGCAACTATACCCAGATATTCAGAAACAGATTCCTAATGCAAAGGCTGACAGCAAATTGGCCATATTACAAAACAAATTGTACCCTCTGTCAGTAGGTTCCATACTCAGGATTTTCTTTCTGCCAGCATCGCTGGTCACACCATGAGAAGACTGCAACTGGGTCATTGTTTCCCCATCATTTTTATATAGATCGGACAGCTGTGGAGGGAGAACAGGAGGGGAAAATTAGGTAGCTCTTCTGCCGTAGCATAATGCAGAGCATAACATAATCTGCCGCTAGTCAGGAATGTGTGCTGACAGAGGCTGCAAATAGACTGAAGCTATCATCACACTAAATAACCTGTAACTAGGGACGTTTTAAAGACAAACAGCTCAGTTTGCAAATTCTTATCTTGCAATCTGTGAGAATACAATACTGAAAATTAGGCATATGATTGCTAGCAGCCATCTTACCATGTGCCTGATCCACAAATAACAGAATGAAGACAACTGTGAAATAAAAATAAAAGTACAGCAGAACAGCAACATCTCATTGTAGAATGTCATCTGAGTTTGTCAAATAATCTTACTCTTTTTGTTCTTTATTACCTTCAATTCATCTAGGTTTGTAAATTTATTTTCTATATTATTACTTTCTATATTATTACTGTGCTTTCTGAGTCTTTTGCAATCAGTCACACGAAGAGTTATTACTGGATTTCTGATGACAGGCCCTAAGATACATAGTCCATTCTAGGGAGAGTAGAAATATAAGCAAGTATAGGAAAAATATTGTGATCCATTAAAAAATACTTCCAAGGAAAACATTTTTCATAAGCACTTAGCCTGCAGATGACAATAACTCCTATTTGGAACAAAACTAATAAAGATACATTATGAGAAGTTAAGCATTGACAGCTCCATATCTGAAGTTCTTTGTGCTAAATGAAGTCAAAGCAAGCTTGCTGTGACTGAGAGAGCTGCCTATGTGAAGAACAGGTCTAGTGAAAACAGTTTTCCCCAAATGAAGAAGTTAACAAGCAACAGAGGAACTGAAATGCATTCACTTCAAAATAAATAGTAAGTCATAGACCAAGAATCCCAAGTGTGTGTAGTGCTAGAGATGGAACTTATTCTCATTACCCAAGTAAATGTAACATAATACAAAAGTATCCAATGGAAAAGCTAAGATGTTATTCATGAAAATGAAGCTTACAATTTTTTTAAAAGTGCAAAAGGACAGCATGCATTTTGTTGCTTTTCATGCTTGTTTAGGACAGTTCAAGGAAGAAGTATGAATTGTTTCAAATTTAAACTTTGTGCCATGCTTAATTATGTTTTATCTGTGGGATTCCTGCTGATGTCACTATGGCATTGAAAGCATCATAATGCAAATGTAGTGATACTTGGAAAACTGAAATTTATCCAGGTCTCTGGCCATTAATACATTTCCTGTCACATGTATTGCTTCTGGTCTCACTAATTTCAGTCTTGGTGAACTTCCTCCTTTCATGACTGGTGAAGTGCCTGTGGCTGGATAACAGAGGTTAGTTATTTTCTAAATGTCAAGTTTTACAGAGCATAAATGATTGGAGAATATAAGAAGCGTAGTGCATGCATGTAATACTTTGATGTGTCCAGATTAAATATTTGATAAGATAAATATTTCCCTGTTGCATCAAATGTTGCTTTGTTTTTTCTTTTTTTTTCTTTTTTTTCTCTTTTTATTTCTTTTTTTTGTTTGTTTGTTTAAAACGGATAGTTGCATGATTGCATTTGTGATAATGAAAGCAAAGGCATTTCACTTGTGAACTCAGTCATACCTCCTCATAGCTCCTTTTACATGAGTTGCTGGCTGATCACATGACCCAGTATGTATCATGATGTACTTTTGATATGATAAGAGTGTATATGGAAACACTCACTCTTAGTTTGAGGAGATACTATCAATGTCCTTTTGCTGTGAGTAGATTTCTTGAAATGAACCTGCCAAGAGATTTTCCTTGAAAGCTTAATTCTCAGAAACTGGTGGCAGATTTCAGGTTTTATTTCAGTTAAAAGGTATTTGTGAAGTTAATACTGTCACATCCTCCCTTTGGTCACATGCTAACGTGACACTGTGTTGTGTGGGTAGCTCTCAGAAAGGGCCTGGCAGCACTTTTATGGTAACCCCCTGTGCCAGCAGATGTGCTAAACTCAGCTCATAATGTTAGGAAAGTGTGCCAGCCAGCTGGGGTCACAGGGGGTCGGTACTGGGGCAGGAAGTCTATAAGCAGAAATGGTATTGGTAGAATCAAACATTTATGATCTCTGCAATAAAAATCAATACCTTTTAAATTCAGAAGCTGAGTAGATTCAGGTAAAGCTTGGGTGTTTAATTGCTGAAATTTAAGCCTGGAAATTTAAGCTTGGCTAATTCCATAGCAATATATGTGGAACTGCAAATAAAGACAGCTCAGTTAAAAATGGCTGTCAGGCATGGCTTGCTTGCAATATTGAGAGTTAGGCAGAGATGGGTGATTGGCATGAGCTGCATATTTTTAGTTAAGAAATGAAATATCCATATAATTACTGTTTTCACCTTTTTAATTGTAAAAGTGGTTGAAATAAGAAACAACCAGATTTTAAAATGATTTTTTTTTCATTACATTAATTAATAATTGGCTTTTAAAATTGCTTATTCATAAGAAAATGGATCTGCTTGGTTGACTTTTTCCCTTTCTGTCTTCAGATTTGTCTCCAGGGCAAACATCTCTTCAGCTACACACCTGGCCTAGAAGAAACCTCACATTTCAAACTCTACTTGTTATGACAGTGCCTGGTATGACAATCCTGCTGCAAAGCAGGAGGTTTGACAAAGCAAATTGCAGTTCAGAAAAGAGCTAACCCTTCCAAGTCATTCTGCTGTTTCAAAGCAATTTTCTCACAGTTCTAAGGTAAAAAGGTGTAGTTTGGGTGTGCAAGGTTGGGAAATCTCTGTGGTATATTTCTCTGACCAAGTCTACAGACCTATGTTCTCTTGTCATCTGCAGTAAGTCAAGCTAGCAGTGCTGTCTGGGGCTAGCTTGCCACCCTTACAGAGGACTAATGGGAAAAGGGATTTCTGAGGGTGGCATTGTGAAAGTGGAAAAAAAACATTCCACAGGTACCTGGGTGTAGGAAGAACACTCAACAGAGATTTATACAGCCTTCTGTCATTGTGTTTTCCTGTCTTTACAGGATCTTGTTCTGCTGGCCAGAAGAAAGACATAAGTCTTTGTATGCTAATCTAATCTAATGTTTGTTAACACCAACATTGTCGTTCCTCTGATGCATCTTTACATTTATGCACAAATACAGGATGAAACAGATTCTGCTTTTCCATTCTGTCACACTTTCCCCTTGGAATGTCCTCAAATACTTTATAAACAAGATTGACCTGTTTATTCCAGTATATTCATATTAATCACAGGGTAAACTGTGGCTCCATTGTATGTGGGGTGCAAAAGAGACATGAGAATGTTAGTTATGGACTCTCCACTTTGAATTACATGACTCAGGCCATCTTTTGTTCTCCATCAGAAACACAGCAGGAGCTCTACAGCAGGAGCTCTGTCCTATCCTGCCCTGCTCGTCACACTCCTTACAGTCCGGCTGATGGACCAGTCAGGCTGTGGCAATGGGAAGTTACTATCTAGAAACATAACAGTTGAATAGTTTCTTTCTACAAGAACCCGCCCTAAAGCAGCACAAAGGACATAAAATGCAGTGGAAAATCAATCTGAGTTTGTGTTTGGTGTGGGGGGGTGTGGGGTGGAGAAAGCGTTTCCCTTTTAGGCTGTGGCATGAAAACAAACTGCTATTATTGCAGAGGGAACTTTGTGGCATATGTATTATCTTAAATATATTTTTTTCAAGACTTAGATTAAATAATATTTGAAGATAGTACAGCTAGCTCAAACTGATGTTCATAATACCCTTGCACAGTGTCAGGAAATGAACATACCTCATGGTACAGGGGTACCACAGTAATGAAGACTTTAAGCACTTCCGTATGAAGGCAGTAGGACTTACAGGTCTGAGCAGTCAGGGGTTGGCTCAGTGATCAGTAATGCAGTGGCTTGTTTTCATATGTGCTGATGCTATGTAGTGAATGAGGACTGGGTTCTTTCTTGCGAGCTTGGTGAGCTTAAATGTATCTTGTCACCCTGTTTCCCCCCGGTAGCACTGATACTGCAAGCCCTTGTCCCTCTTGGCAGAGAGAATTGCGTACTAGAGCTATTTCACGGGAATACTAAAAATAATGGAATAATAGCAGGAGTGGAAGAGGTCTGTTAAGTCATCTAAAATGTAACAATCACCTCTCCCATGTGTTTTCTGTAATATTGGCTGGTCTTACGTTAATGTGATAGTTTCTAAACTAAAAGCAAACTAAAACCACCTTCCCCCCATTCACTCTCTTCCACCTCCTCCCCCCGTGTCACAGGGAATGGGGGGATGGGGGCTGTGTCCCTGATGCTTTGTCTCTGCTGCTCCCACAAAGTCAGTCTCTGCCCCTACTCCATGTGTGGTCCCTCCCATGGGATGCTGTCCTTCCCGAACTGATCCTGTGTGGGCTTCTCACAGGCAGCAGCTCTTCAAGAACTGCTCCCACAGGGCTCTGTACCATGGGGTCCATCCGTCAGGAGCAAACTGCTCCAGCTTGGGTCCCCCACGGGCGGCAGCTCCCCCCAGACCCCCTGCTCCTGTGTGGGCTCCTCTCCACGGGCTGCAGCTCCGGCCTGGGGCCTGCTCCTGTGGGGGCTCTCCATGGGCCGCAGCCTCCTCCAGGCCACATCCCCCTGCTCCACCAGGGGCTCCTCCATGGGCTGCAGCGTGGAGATCTGCTCCATGTGGGACCCATGGGCTGCAGGGTGTTATATATGGAGTGGTAATTCATGTGGAGAAAATGGTTGATATTAATAAAGGGGGAGATTTGGGAGTGTGGCCATGGGGGTTGGAAAGCCCCGTGGTTGAGATAACATTAGACTCTTAACGATGAGGCCATCAGGAATACAAAAGAGTTTAGAGGGAACAAAGAAGGGTGATTCAGGAGACTCCATGCAGTCTCGGGTTTCTTGTTCTTCAGCCGTTAAGGCATGGAAGTTTCGGGGTGTTTGCTGTTGTTACATTCAAAGTTGTTTGACCAATGAAAAGTTCTTTTGAAAAGAACTGCTGTGGAGAGAAGGGTGTAAGAGGGGATCCTGCCCTCAAGATTAAAAAAAAAAAAAAAAAAGAGCAACACGATGTGATGAAGTTATGTCATCAATAAAAAAGCAGAAAGAAGGAATGAAAAGGAACAGGCTAGCAGAATGGAGACCAGGACGGGAACAGGCACACTGATCGCCTCATGAAGATAGGTTCAGCCAAACTCTGCAAACCGCTCAGAGAAACTCGTACACGAAGTCGCTGGAAATGGGCGCACCGGAGCTGCGAAGAAGCTCAGGCTGAGAGAAGTGGACCCATGCACACAGCTGCCCCTCGCTGGTAAGGAGCTGCGCATTATGGGGAATCATACGTCCTTAGAAACAAAGACTGTCCTGGTAACCTTACAGATTATTCTCCTTATTAACAATCGGATAGTTTATGACCCTGAAACGTGGGACCAAATTGAGGTCAAGGTGTGGGACTCTGCAACTAAAAACGACAAGGTTGCGGTGGGATTGCTCAGCACCTGGCGAGCAATCTCAGAGGCCTTAAAGAGCCATGTGGGGCCACAACCACAAATGTGTGGCTTGCCAGATAGTGAGGGAGCTGCGAGCCCCTTTACTGCTACGCCATCGGCCCCCCCACCACTACTGCCATCGCAGGCCTTTGCTGTTACGCCCCCTGCTGACCTGGACGTGCCTTTTGACCCAGGCCTATTGGCCTTGAAAAGGAGATGAATAAGCTTTTCTTTGATCCAGGAGGAACGGGATATGTAAGGCCTGAAGACCGAGTTGCTTGACAACGTAAGGCAAGACATACTGTTCAAACGGAATGGAAAATGGAGACTAGTTTGTAGTCAAGAAAAGGAATGGAAAATGGAGACTGTTAAGTCATGGAACTTAGAGGATTGGTTGTTACCTTTTCTGATTGGATGTACGTATAGGCATACTCACGATTAGTATGTAAAGCAATGTTCTATATATTTAGAATGTTTGATGTTCGTGTGTGCGTGTTGGTGGAGTGTAGACTCCCCGCACACCCAGCGCTGTTTACTTGCATTTTATACCTTTTATACCTTTTATAAGTATAAATATTACAAAATTCAGATTGAGTTGAGAATTCATTTATAACAAGGGGGACAGCCTGCTCCACCAGGGGCCTCTCCATATGCTGCAGTGGAACTGCTGCTGCATGCCTGGAGCACCTCCTGCCCTCTTTCTGCACTGACCTTGGGATCTGCAGGGCTGGGTCTCTCACATGTTCTCACTCCTCTCTCCGAGCTGCTGTTGCACAGCAGTTTTTTCCCCTTTCTTCCGTCTGCTTTCCCAGAGGCCCAACAAGCATTGCTCCCTGGCTCAGCTCTGGCCAGCAGTGGGTCCTTTTTGGAACCAGCTGGAGCTGGCTCTGATGTGACATGGGACTTTGGGAAGTCCACCTGCTGGACTTTGCTCACAGAGGACACCCCTGCAGCTCCCCTGCTACTAAACCCTTGCCACATAAACCCCCCAATACAGTTAAATGTCACAAGCTTACAACTTTTACTACCATTCAAGCACAACCCTCATAGATAAGAAGCTTCTCCAGATGTATGTGCCATTTCCCCAAATTCAGTTAAACACATATACTCAGAGCTTAAATTCAATTACCATTAAAGAGTATCTTATATCATATATATAAAGGGTATCATATCTCTCAAGCTGCAATCATGTTCTTAGAAATCTATTTATTTATTTATTTCAAGAAAATGTTCACCTTTAGGAAACAAGGCCACAAAGAGTATAGCTTAAGTATAGCAGTTACAAAAATAGAAATGTGAATCTAAGAAATCCCAAAGAAAAAAAAAAGCAGGTCTGAATCAACACATGCCTCTTAACTGGAAATCAGCCCTCACTTTCTAGTGTTAATTATTTTAAGTCAGCACTGTGTTTCATTTCCATAAAAAGGGGATAAGGAAGGTTACAAATCTGTGTCGTCTACTGTGAGTGAATTCTGATTTCAAAGGTCTCCAGCCTACGGTATTTAAATGATGCCATCACTGAGTATTTTTCCCCAGTCAAGAACTCAGCCTAATGAGCCAAGAAGAGCACATGCACATGCTTAGTCCCTAAGAAAGGATATTTATGCTCAAAGAGACCTGTGGAGCTCAGAAAACTGTACAATCACCACTTAAAAGTCTGCAGAGCTGACTTAAAGCAGCAACTTTCTATGGTGATGCACACAGTAAGAACTGCTTTGAAAGCAGCTCCTGTAAAACAGCTATGACTCTTCTGTTTTCATTTTCTTCCCATACATTTCCTTTGTGCTGTGAATATTACACTGCTGAACAAGAAGCAACTCGGTGATAGATATTTTAAGTCAGAAAGCAATTTCTAATCAATTTTCACGATTTTTTTTTTCTTTTAACAGTGTTACACATAAAGGAATAGATTCTGTTTTTCAGTTATACCACCATAAACATCCCACAAATTTAACTTGATTTACCATGGTTTTGCATACACATACATAGTTTGGCGGAATATTTACCAAATGTGGAGAGGGTTAAGTAAGACATCCCAAAGCTGAAAATGAGCTTGAGCTATTGAGGTAACTAGATACTCTATACAGAATAATATTCTAAATAGCATTCTTCTAATTTCTTACAGAGAAGCTAAATGGGCATACTTAGTAAGAATCAGCAATTGAAAGAACTGGTTGCTGAAACATATACAAAGTTGTGAAAAGCCTTCATCCATATATTCAGCTGTAGTTAGGGGCAACATTAGAATAGGGAAAAAGTCATTTTGTGGTTTAGTTTAGTACAACCTGAATGCCAAAGAAATCCCCGGAATGTCTGAATGACATATGCAGTGCTCTTTTAGGCTCGCTGTTACTGTCCTGAGAGACCTTCAAAGCATTTTGATATTTCCAGCATGCAGGAAAGTTGTGTTTTGTGTGAGAGAAATTAGTGGCTTTCTTTCTCCTAATAGTGTTGCTTACACTTGCTGTCAGCTGTGTCCCTAGTGTGGACACGGACACGTGAAGAGATATTTCCTCTTTATGTCACCTTGCACTGGAGATGGCATACAAACTAGTTGTTTTAAGGGAATAAAACAGTTGATTTATAATAGGACAAGGTAATGGCCCTTTCTTTTTCTCACAGAAAATGAAGACCAAAGGGGTTCCAACATTTTAGACAAGATTTTCTCAGTCTGAAAGCTTTGAGAGGGTGCCAGTTCTGAACACTTGTTTTGGGGCTTTTTATCTACAAGATCTATTCTTCTTCCTGTGAAAGAAGTGAAAAGCAAACAATAATAAAAGATTTTCATCTGAAAAAGACATGAGCACAAGTTAAACAAATGAGTATTATTCTTTTGATTAGCTCTCCTTTGCTACTGAACTGTGAATTTGCTGCTTCGTTAAACATGAGGTGAACAAAGGGAAGCCTAATTAAAGGTTGTTACCTCTCCATATCATTGGTGCCTAAAATCCATCATATCTCTACTCCCTGTTAGATAATGTATTATAAAGAACTGATCACTGTTTTTGTCTCAAGTCCCAAATATGGTATTCTGGGTCATATGCTAAAAACGTTTGTCATAGATATGGTAATTACACTTCAGCAGTAAGCTACCTTATTGTAATTTTAGTTATCTCACAGGACTGAAAGCATAGCACAGTCCTGCTGAAATTAATGAAAGTTTTCTGTGAATGAAAGTGGGAGCAGATCTGTAAGGAAGAACTGTCCTGACATACAACACAATATATAGTTTGTATTGACAAATTGTTTGTCTATTGTATAGACATACAACACAATATATAGGTTGAAAATCAGGTTATTCACAAATGCCTGGGGTGAATGTGCGAGCTTGTTAAATCCCAGCGGAAAAAAGCAGCCTTGATACAACCGAAGAATGATTCATCTGCTGTGGACAAGGCATCCAACCAACAATGTATTTCTTCCAAGTTCATCAAGGCTAAACAGCCTGTGAACTAGGAGGGTGGCTCTGTGTGAAGAAAGACCTTTAATACAAACATCGTACCCTAACACATTGGATTAGCTAGCCAGCTCCAAGCCCAACTTTGAAAGCCAATTTCGTCTCTGGCTACAATGCATATTAAAAATTATACGCATACATGTAAAAACACACAGAATCACATGTAGATTTGCACGTATAGCAAATATGTATTTTAATGTATATATCAACTGCTAGACATTGGTTGTGTTTCAGTTTCCAAGCTTTGTCACATGCAGAGAAGCTATAATCTCTACTATGTTTTACTTTATGTGTTCAAATTCCCTGCTAGTCTCGACTGAGGAGATATAAAACTTCTTTCATCTTTAATATTTGGAACATATTCAGCATTCTACTTTTGCAAGAACTGTTGTCCCACTCCAGCAGGGATATCAAACAAAAGCCAGGGGTGTGCGACTTGTAAATAAGTACATTTGCAGCAACAGTCAGTAGCTGGTCCTTGAAGGTCTGTCAAGGAGACGAGCTCTTAAATTACCCAGTTGCTGTCAAGCCAAAAAAAAAAAAAAAAAAGGACTTAATTTTGCTAAGATATGAAAGAAACAGTGAGAATATGACTTGGTTCTGCGGTTTTCTGGACCCATTTTCACCAATAATTAGAGAGGTACCTGCAGCTCAGATATCATGGGTATGTTCTATATCCTTTTATTCCAGAACAGCATGAAGTCGGCACAGTTTTCTAGTGAATCTGGCCAACAGAACTGTTTATATGTTTATGTGGTTACTTACACTTGAGCAAAATAAGAGTGTAGAGTGGGCAGAAGCCAGAGCCGGTACATTTCAGCCAATTACCCGAAGCTGCCAGCATCCCAGGAGCAGGTCTGTAGCCTGAGTTGCAACATTAGCTACTTCAAAAGCATCAGGTCTTTTGTAATCCACACTGGACTTAGTAGACACTTGCACCTAAGCACAGCAAATCCAAGAAGTCAGATGCATCCAACGTGCACTGAACTCAAATCAGGTCCAGTACAGAGTCCTGTGCTTGTATGCTGTGGCTTTATGTCCACAATTTCCAAGGAGATATAAATTACTGATAGACATAAGGATCTTCTGCTATAATTTAAAGAGTTTTCTGCCGTGATGATGTTTCTTTGAAGAACATGTAAAGGATTGTTGTAGCTATCAATTAGGGACTTCAGGTGTGTCTATATTTTATATTGTGAATAGTATTAATTAATTGTGTTTACCCCCAGAGGATTAGAAAAAGATATATATCTGCTTTCACACTTATAATCAATTAAGCTCTGTGCCTCAGTGATGTTTATTAGCTTGGGCTAAACATCATATAATATGGTTAGATAGTTTCTTCTCAGAAAATGGACAAAGGCAAGCTTATACTTGGCCAAAGAAGGTCGTATAAGCTTACACAGTTTCTCTCAAAGAGCTTCAGATATGGTCTGGTCTATATGCAAAAGGTTTTGAGAGTTGGATACAAATAAACCTCAAAGTGATCAGTCTTAATCCAATATCAGAGTGGCTTTTTTGGTCTGTTTATGCCTCTTAAGAAGAGGTTTAAGTTAAATTGAAAAGCCATGCTTAAAGTAGAGCAAAGCTGTTTACACTGGGGATTATACTAGCATAGCTTCACCTAGACAGCTATATCAGCATGGCGGATAAAATGTAGACAAAGTCTACAGATGTAATGTGATAAAAATGTAATAGGTTATAGGAAGGAGAGGAAGAAGGACAAGAATAACAACAACAATTTGCTGTTTGTATTTTGCAAGCTTTGAACGTTTTTTTTTTAAGAAATAAAAATATTTTTCTCTTTCCTGTTTCTGTGTGAAAGACTCAAACAGACAATAGGGGAAAATAGTCCTGTGAGGATTTAGGAAACTACACTGCTGACGATATAGAAAATGTGCCAAATTCAGGAAATAAACAGGCTGAAATAAACAGAAAAACAATATTTTCTTTTCTCAAATCTCTTCCTTTTAAAGTAATTTTTTTCTCATAACAACCACATGCAAAACTAGTTTGGACAGAAACGTTAGTGGTAAATCCAGGTTGCTTCAATGAAAACACATTATGCACAGCCTTCTACATCTGTGGCACACTTCCCTGGAAAGCATTTGCCCCTTCTCTCGCCAAGTGAACTCAAGCACGCTGCATGTTGTTACGCATGCAAACATAGCCGGCACAAGAGCATTTACAAGTCTCCAGATAGGGGCTTAAAAGTTTGAGACGGCAGTTTTAGGTTTCGGCAAAGGTGGTGCCAGCTGGCCAGCTCTCGGGATTTCCCCTGTCAAATGATCCACGAAGCAGTGTTGGCACCAGCTGCACAGGAAACCACATATACCTGTGCCCTCAGAAGGAGGTCAAGTGCCTCACTGACAGCCTGTGGCAGGCATAAAAGAAAGAGTGGGAATGCAAAAAGAAAAGGCAAGTGATTGTTCCCAGAGAGAAACTGGGAGGGGAAAAGGTGAGTGCTGGATTCAATAGCATGTCCATCACCTTTATATATATGGGCTGGCCCTGTGAAAATGGAAACAGCTCAGCACTGCTAGAACTGGCAATCCTCGTGTTTTATTTCAGTCTCTAAGTGCAATTAATAGGTCTGAAAAGCATACTGTTATTGTTTATTGACTATGTTGTACTGTCTACTGCTGAAATGAATTGTTTTCTAAATTTATTCAAATATATTCAAACCAGATATAATGGAGGGACATGGCTTACAGGCTCCTGCAATTATGATTTCCCACTGGTGACATTCATCGCAATATCAGAGAGTCAGTACTTCACAGCTGAGCCCACTTTCACAACCCTCCTGCCCTGAGCAGAGCTCACTCATGCGTGCACTGCTTTTGGGTTTGGTGCAAAAGAAAGGCTGCAAGCATCAAGTCTCTAGGACTGGATCAGCTGGGATGCTGAATGAGCTCACTTGCCACTGATCTATAACCAGAGCTCCTGCTCTCTGCTACCCATGTCCACGGTAAGGCAGCCTAGCCTCCAGCCCCTGAGTGTCACTGCTGTTGAGAAGCTTTACCAAGCTCAGGCTTTGGCATTTTCACAGTTTAGATCAAGAATTCTAAGATTTGAAAATTATGTTTGAGAAATAGCACAGAAACACCATTTTTCAGCAAGGACTGCTCCTGGCAATGCGTCTGACGGATGTTCTGAAGCAGAATAAGCAGCATTCAGCCTGTCCCGACCATCTGCCCAAGTCCTGTTTTCTTTTCCTCATTCAGTTCCATTGGAAAATATCAACAAAAAGTGTGTTGTTTTTTTTTCTTAACTTAGAAAGATTGTGTGTTGGTTCGTACTAAAACTCATGAGTCCTTTGTATTCTGGGAGAATACAGCTGCAGCATAATGAATGGTAACCATTTGAACTCTCTGAGATAAACTGCTCCAAAACTTGATAAGGGCTCTTGAACTATGTGCATGCTACTCACAGGACTAATCTGGCAATTGGATAAATCTTGTTTTCTGCTCAATTACAAAATAAAGGCAACACAGGAGATGTATTCAAGATATAAAGTAGTGATTTGGGAGCAGATGGAAATCTGAGCTAGTATTGAGTTACGGACTTTCTTTTTTTTCCCCTGTGAGTTTTGTGTGATCATAGAAAGTCTTCCTAAGGAAAAATCTAAGTTAAGGTATTGTTAGCTAAGCAAAACACAGAGAGACAAAGCACAGGTTGTTATTTATTTGTAGCTATTTATGGTAGCACCTTGGGGAACAGCCAACCATGAAGACACTATTGCACTGTCCAGTGAACAAATATACAGACAGACTCCTTGCTGTAAACAACTCATGCTGGAAAGACTGAATTGTTCAAAGTGTAGAAAGATGTAAATGTTGTTATCGTCCCCTTTTTTATGGAGAATGCTGAGACAGTTATGATTCAAATCCTTTTTTTTCTCAGTCTTTTAAATAAGTTTATCTTTCATTGCTATGGAGATAAATCGTGCAGCTTTTAGCTTAAATCAAAGCAAAATATATATGGGGAAAATCATTGCATCCTTGATAGCATTGCTTTCTTAAATATTCTGTTCTGTTTTAGTTATTCACTTCCTTTCTGAAATTCCTTTTGACTATTTCTATTTGAAATGAATACTACATGATTGAAATTTATTTCACCTGAAAATATGGTCTTGTGTCCATTTGTGACAACTGGGAGTGCCTGTTGCTCCTCCTTGAGTGAATATTTCTGTATCTCCCAAACATCTACTTTGCCTGGCAGGAATCACTCTGGAGGAGATCACCACCCTCCATAAGTACACTGAAAGCCTGTGTTCCTGTGTTAGTAGCGTAGACTGTATATATATATATATATATATATATATATATATATATATATATATATATATATTTAATAGACTTAAAATGAGTTCCCATAAAGGTCTTACTAGCATTTCTGGTACACCCATTGACTCCTAAATCTCATGAAAGAAATGTTAATTTAAACCTACTGAAGGGAAGATGATGTCTAATGGAAACAATATGACAGTTGGAGGCCATGGTATACGGTGGAGACATTACCACTGAGATTTAGCTGTTATGAAATTTTCTGATTCTGTAGTGGCAGGTGACAAGATAAAATGTGGTGGCACCTTCTGACAATGGGCAGATAGTATACCTTCTAACCATGTTTAATTGTCTACCATGTCAACCAAAATATGAGAAAAATGTTATCTAAGGTGTGGGAGACAAATGGATAGGGCCAGGTTCTCATCAGTGGTGTGCAGCAATAGGACAAGGGGCAATGGTCAAAAACTGGAACACAGGAAGTTCCACACAAACATGAATAAGAACTGCTTTACACTGAGGGTCACAGAGCACTGGAGCAGGCTGCCCAGAGAGGTTGTCTCCTTCTCTGGAGACCTGGCTGGAGACTTTCCTGCTCAACCTACTGTAGGGAACCTACTCTTTGCAGGAGGTTGGACTTGATCATCTCCAGAGGTCCCTTCCAATCCATATGATTGTGATTCTGTGTTTCTGAAAAGAAACTGTACCAGGTTTATTCCCTCACAATGAGGCCAAACTGGATCATTCTGACTGGATCAATGCCTGCAGTTCCCCTTATGCTCCAAAACAGAACAACCACCTGGAAACTTAGTACTGGGGATGGCTCCTCATCCACGCTGCCCCCTGAGCTGTGCTCAGCAGTTATTTGGTAAAGCGATATCTGGTGCAGGCCAAAGCTGCACCAGAGACTGCTCTAGCAATTTTATGGTAGGGGTGATTGAGGGCCAATGCCCATACCATTTCCTGACCATGCTTAATTTGTTAGAGTAGAGATAGCCTTAAGGTGCAATTCATCTCCTCCCAATATAGACATCAAATGTAGCTGAATGTTTTTCAAGCTGCGATCTGTGGACCATTTGGTGATCTGTAAGACATCACAAGGTGATTTCACAATTGTTTTGAAGCAACTTCAAAAGCTTTTAAATATAAATGCACATACATATATTTCCAGGCATGCAAGCAAGAAAACAAAATGGGGAAAAATAAAAGTCACTGTAGACTCTTCCCAGGGTAGCTATATTTTATTCCGATATAAATGAAAACCATCATGGCAGTACTGTACTAGATGATCTTTGGCATAATTTCAAACAGGTTATCTGGAAGTAGGGTTAAAAAGAGTTGAGGAACAGCGGGCTAGAGTCCCTTAGCGTCCAGCAAGATCTATGATTGTGTTCTGCTTTAAAGGCTGTACAGATGCAATAGTTTGGGTGGGAGATGGTTTTACAATTCTGTGAAATCCATGTATTTCTCACCTGTACTTACACATAGGCAGAAGCAGGAGGTAGATGGAAATGGATATCATTAGGGGTTGAACTAGAAATTAACAATGCACTGGTACCATGATAGTTCTGCTTATTCTAGGTATATATTGTACCATAACAGCATGTTTTATTACTTTTTCAGCTATGGTACCATGATGCTAGTCATGTCATTCTGTGAAATTCTGTGCTAATTGCCTTGAGTTTCTTATGCACAACTCCTCCCAGACTAGGGAAGTCTTGCTTCCATGGAGTCTCTGTAGAGCAGAGTCTGGGATCAGGGAGATAACCAGTGGAGCTTTTTAGCCCAAAGGTAAGAATGAAGAAGCAAAACAGTTCTTGTACTGTAGAATAATAAGTGAAGAGCAGAAAGTTGTGGGATTGCAGCTGGTGAACAGAGATTTTGCAGGAGTAGGGAATCAAAACTGAAAACTCAGAGCCTTTTTGCACTCTAATTTCCATCATAGAATGAAGTCCACCATATAAAGGTCTTAGTACTCAGCAAGATCCAGGTAGCTGAGGAATTGAAATTGTTGAGTGTAAAGAGACACCCTTGGTCCTCCAAGATACTACTGCTGCCTCCCCAGCTGCAGAAACATCTTTGTTCTATAGTACCATGGTACTTTTTAAGACCCATACTGGGAAAGGTTGAAATAAGATCATTTCAGGTTAAATTTGGGTTCAGCAGGCTTACTTTATCTGAGATGTCCCTGATAGACCCGTGTACCACATTTCTGCAGTCAGCACTGCTGTATTTGTGAGAGGTTCACTTAGACATTTATCTTTATGTGAATTTATCCTTTTTGTGGTCTGTTCCAATGTCATCTGAAAAGTTCTATTAACTAATTTGGTCATCAACGAGTTTGTCTATGCCATATAACAGGATTTTGTAGAAAATGGATTTTTTTTTCGGTGTGTTAGGAATGTCATGTTTTAATCAATGTCTCTTTGAATGTTAAATCTAATGAAAGCTGTAAGTGAGAGACTATCAGAGGGTTGCTATGGAAACAACGGTGCTCTGCTGGGTACTCCACACTGGCAGCTCAGCGCAGTACGGTCTAGTACACACGGTGTAGGCCTTTAAGAGCATTTCAACAGTTAGACCAGGAGTTTTCTGGAGCTCAGAGAACAGAGCTGTGTATGGGTTTGAGGGAGGCATGTAGGGTGGCCATACTGTGTTGTGAAAGTAGGGGGGCAGCCAGTGGAGTCACTCATGGAGCTGGTGCAAGGAGGACCCTCACTGTCCAGGGGTGGGTGTAATAGCCCTTGTGGCCACAGGCTGGACAGTCCTGACTGCAATTAAAAGAGAGGAGGATTCAGAAACAAATTATCTGCACTGGTCCAGACTCAGAGCCCCTGAAGTTGCAGGGGGATAAGGGTTTAGGACCCATAGCACAGAGAGAAGCCTTCTCATGCAGAGGATTCTGGTGATGACAGGAAAGCCATCCTGGCAACTTGGAGGGTAATGCTGGCCACTACCCTCTAAGTGATCACTGCTGGTGTCCCAGATGCTCTCTCTGATCACTGTGCATTTCAGTACTCATGCACAGACACACATTGCAGTGTTAGCTTCTCAGGAACCGACCTTGTCCTGGTTCCTGGCATCCATGGGGAGTCCACAGAAAGCCGACCCACTGACTTGGAGGAACTGTGGAAGAAAGCCAAATTCTTACAAAGAAAATGCAAAGATTTTTTTTTTCTCTCTTATTCTGAATAAGCAAATGATAGGAGACTGTTTTAAGTTATTAAAGATATTTTCAAAGTGCCATTTATTTCTTTATTGTCCATCCTGTTTCATTTCCTTGATACAGTTTCGTATGGCTCAGATAATATAACTTCATTGAAAGCTCTTTGGGGCAGGGATCATTATTATATTTATTTTTAGTGCTACATGATCTCAGTTCCTACGTAAATCTTGTAGTCACTGTTGCACTATATATGCAGTAGTAATAGCCAGGACTCTCTACTAAGTGTTGCTTATTACATGTGTCCATTCACCCCTTGATGCTCCTGGGATTGCACTAAGTTCTTTTATTCATCCTTCAGCAGTACAAGGCAGTGCAATCCCAGTTTAAAAAGAAAAAAAAAAAAAAAAAAAAAAGTTTTTATTGTAACTTCCACAAATACTGGACACATTACTTTCATTAGGACATGAGGAGTATTTAATACATTTCAAGTCACAGGGAAATGAGCCTTCCACTTTCAAGCGTGTAAAGCAGCAGAGTGAAAGTGGGCATATTTCAAACAGACGTGAACACTCTCTCAGGCTCACTCTCTCTCCCTTGGCTCTCAGCCACAATTTTAAAGCAATTTGCCCTAATCTGCCATATGGTTTTCTTTCTTTGCATTTTATAAAACTGCAGGGCTAAGTGGATGTGCCTCTTCGATAGCACTGACACAAGCCTGATTTAATTTAGACTTCCGTATTAACATACCAGCTAAATCAGTGCTGCAGCCTAAGAGGGAAACCTCAGTGCTGTGCACAACAGAGCTGCAATTAGTTTCCGAGTGGCACTAGCCTACAGCCCTTGAACTGGTTCTTCCTTATTATTTCTAGAGGTCGGCCCAGAAGAACATATAGTCCACTTCAGCAGCATGTGACCCCTGCACCCCTCCCCGAATCAAATCAGGCCTCCACTGAGACATTCTTCAGGCCTGAAATCACTTCCAAACAGCAGACGGTCTTAGTAAATCTGATTCATCATGTGAAAGATCTATATGCCTGCTGTATGAAAAGCATCTCTGACTGAGACTTCCAACAAGCCCTGGCAGTGAATCCTTTTATTCAAGGAGTCCATGCAGTACACTTTTATATCACAGATGGCTCCAGGACTCAGAGACAATTTCCTTAAATAGGCTCCCACACAAGGCTTGTCTACACATTTTACTTTGGAATTTTAAGCCTGTAACAAGAATGTGACATGGTTCACTAAACATACACTCCGTGTGCTTTTTAGGCACAAAGGTTGCTCCCTAAGCTGCAGTGGGACTGCTCCCATGCCTCATGCCCATGTGCATTCATCTGCACATTGGTTTATTTGCTTTTCTGGATCAGTTGCTATGTGCATCACACAGTACCTAGCTAGCTCTGTCATGCCGTGTGTAGCCTTTCTCATGGACAAAACTTAGCTGATCTGCTCCAGTACACTGTAATATAAACAGCAACCCCTTGAAGGAGGCATTAAATGATGCAGCCCTTCCTGTTCCACAAGTATCATCAGAGGATGCTGAATGACAGTGCTGCCAGACAGAGCTGGGATATAGGCAAAAAAGGGAAATTTTCCCTTTAGACCTAGAATTTTTGAAGGCACGGATTATTTCCAAACCTGAAAGGAAACAAACAAACAAACAAACAAACAAACAAAACAAAACAAAACAAAAAAACAGCTGTTTAGGAATTAGGTAAAATTCTAGATACCTGGACAAAAAAATGCACTTACACTATTTAGCTCACTTCAAAGTGGAGACATCCATGCTATTTTGTTTTGCTCAACTGGCTTTCAAACTGGGAGTCTTTATAAAAACCTTTCAGTTACATTTTTGTTCAGCCCTCCACAGTCAGTCTTTCCCATAATGAACATCTTTGTCAGCTGTTGTATTTTTATACAATCCAGAAATGAAATGTTTACCAGATCTCAGAACATTTGTGGCAGATTTGCCCATTTTTTTCATTTGCATTTTGTTTCTGTATTTACCTTTTATTAAAAGCAGAAGTTAATATTGTGCTTCCCAGGGTCTGATCCTTGTCTTTGATATATATATTTAAAAAAATGTGCAGGGAAAAGTTGTTGTTAAAATTATTTGTATGCAGGACACATGTAAACCTTATCCTCTCATCTTAAAACTTATCCTCTCATCTCTTCCACACATCCTTGAAGGAGATATCAGATGTTGTGGCTGCTCCACATGCAAATGGCACAACACAGCTCGTTGCACCATGGGGATTTAAGCACTATTTGGGTTCACCGCTGAGCAGAACGGTTTGTTCAGTCCAGCTTGGATTGCTCCTTTAAAAAGCCCCATGGAATTCTAAACTCTACTGAGGAAAAAAAAATCTTTTGAAATTGGAACAATACCTCTGATTTCTACTTGTTTACAATTTGGAAATTCCAGTAAAGGAAATTGAAAAAAAAAAATATTTTCAAGCAGTTTATTTATGTAACTATTTGCCATTGAAAAAATGTCAATATGTTTTGCTCCAAAGGGCAAGAATATCTTTTCCTAGAGACAAAGCAATGCTAGAAATTACTACATAGATATTAAAAATGTGTAATACAAGAACTTAAATAAAATCAAGTGAGAAAATGAATGGAGATGAAACAGCTCAGTCTGACACTTTTTGACTGACAGATAAAGCTCTTTTCAATGAGCTTTCCAGACTGATATGAACCTGCCTGGTTATATCGTTCTCTAAATCCTCAGCTTTGTGGACTAAACTGTCGTCAGGATGAGGAGGGCATTGAAACCAGGTCTGCACTTCTTGTCAGCGTGCTCCATGTGCTTGGGGTTTGATGCTAAGAAGAGCAGTGGTTACTGGCAGCCACAGAGAGTCAGACTTACTCACTGAGTCTTTGCTGTAAGAATGGAGACGGGGAAGCACCACACAAATCCCAGATAGTGGGACCACCCCATCCCTTCCAGTGGGACCAGCATTGAGTTACTCTGTGTTAGTAAGAAACAAGGCTATGGGCATGTTCCTGCCCTGGGACTCCAGGTTTCCTCTGGGTCTATGAGTAGAGGTTTGGTATGCAGGAACATGTTGCTTGCAGAGAAAAGTACACTGCATGACCATCTCGTAAGCACCTCAAGTGTTGCTGACCTAAGTCAGTAAGACTATAGCTCTCAAAAAAATGCTACACAAACTGAGCAGGCTGAATCATGGCCACGCAGTTCTGTGTAGGCACAGCTACAGATCTTTTCCAAAGACACTTCACCGCTCATCCAACTCAGTGGTTGACAGCAGTGCAGACCCCTGACTGACTAGAAAGGGAGCACAACACTCCAAATTATCCTGGGGTAAGTTGACACAAAACAATTTACTATACTATTTTAGTGAGGTTAGGGAGAGTTAGAGAGAGCTATCTGTTTGTAAGATAGAACATGGCTACCTTGAGGGTTTAGAATGCTTTTCACTGGCCTAGAAGAGCATCTTAAGGCCCTGGTTAAATAAGATTCATGCTTATCTTTAAGCCCTCAGTAGCTCCATTGAGGTGAGTGGGTCTATCTGCCCCCTTAATTCCAGGCGTGTACTTCACCTTCTGTAGAGTCAAGGCCTAAAGGAAATGAAAGAGTTAACAATGTCTATTAAAGTGATGACAAAGGATAGTTTTGGCTATCTTCATATAGTGCTTAGATATTCCATCAGACAATTCTTTGATGTCTCAAACTAACAACACTTGGAAACAGCTGAGGTCATTTTCATCATGGAACAAAGAAGCACTCTCAAGTCGTTTCAAGTAGATGAGGTAGAAGTAGAATCAGTACCAAAACACAACTGACTTGTTGTCAACTCCTTGGAGAATATAGCAATGTGAGATGGAGATTAGAAATCATAAGATGGAAAATTAATAACAAGATGGAAAATTAACAATAATGGAAATAATAAGATGGAAAATTAATAATAATATTTATTAGAATGTAAGTACCTAATGCTGCATCTTACTTCTAAATAAAGCATGACCAAAGAACAAGTTCCAGAAGTGGAAAAGTCATCTTTCCTGCTGTTCCACTGCCAGCTCAGCACATATGCTGGCATAGCTTGGCCCATGCAAAAAGTTCTCTTCAAGACAGCCCTTCAAGTCACTTTAGGAACCATCCTCCAGATTTTTCTCTTTCCACCTTACACTGTCATGCAGGACTATTCAGGCAGACTTCGCATCCTTAAACATCCATAAATGCCACCATGCTGCATCGAGGTTGTGTAAAACAAATGTTGGTTTCACGGTACAAAACCAACACAGGTCCACATTATTTCAGGTACTTTCAATTGAAAAACAGGCACTCTGGACATAGGATCAGTTCTCAGGGCACTGAGAAGACAGGGTCAAGGTCTGCACATAATGAACACAGCTGGAGCATGCTGGAGCATGGCCTTTGATGCTCTTTGTTAATTTTATCAGTGAAGTCATAGTCTAACATGTCAAGCTCAGAGAAGAGCTTGGTTCAATAAGATGCTGTACAAACAGAAACAAAAGATCATGAAATGCCTACATAGAACATCAGAAAGTAGATGGTTGTGGACAGGAGAAGCAATGGGCTGCAGGTCTCCAGTCGTGATATTTTGGATTTTGGTTAGTCTTGAACTGTAAATCTCTTTTATTTTATTTTATTTTATTTTATTTTATTTTATTTTATTTTATTTTATTTTATTTTATTTTATTTTATTTTATTTTATTTTATTTTATTTTATTATTTTTTTTTTCATCAGGTATTTTCAGGGAAAGAAAGAATCATATTACAATTCTGCAGGAAAATTATTAAAATTCTGGAGTTTACCATAGTAAAACTTTAATACCGATATATGAAAAGAAACAAATAATCATAGAAGATGCCAGGCTCCTGCCAAATGGATACAAAATCTATTAACTTACAATTTAACCAATATATTAATTAGTGAGATATGGATCTTTCAAATCCTGTACTGAAGAAGTTGTTTTCCTTCACACTGTAAACAGGGAAACAGAGCTTTGATGATCCTGCTTGGGTATTAACAAACAAGGTACCAATTAAAATGCTGCTCTATCCAATGGTGATGTCTGACTTTTTCAGAAGTAACAGAAATTTTTTTAAAATTTAAATGAGGAAATGGAAAGTCCCAAGAAAATACAGGGCACGAACCAAAGCAGGCCAAACAGATTATTGTTAGTCAGTTGGGAGAAAAATTATGCCATGTTAACCCACTGTATAATATGAATCTCAGGTCCAGCACTATATTGATGTTTTTCATACTGATTCTGTGGTAGGCATGGACTGCTGACTAATCAGTAAAATCATTTCTTGTATATGGGTTAAGTTATAACTGTTCTTATATGGTGTAGGGAATGTGTTTACAATAGATATGTAAACAATTAACAGCCTTGGAATAATCTCACTTTTAACAGAATTATTGAACTTGCTTTTATCAATTAAAATTCCAAAAAGACAAGCAAAAGCCAAAGATTAAAACCTCAAAGCTGTCATAGGAAGAGTTTTCATAGAACGGTCCTGGGCTGACTAAACAGGATGTGGTCCTTCTCTCACTGAGGGATCTTGACCTCACATTTCCCCCTCCAATATGGAGCTCTCTGCCACCTGGTTGTACTTAGTTTTGACCTGGTTTTTCCTCAGTCCCACCTGTTGAAGCAGATTCCTTTTCCATTAAGTATTTAAATATGCTCTGAGTCAACAAGAATGCTTTGTGTATGAGGGTGGGTCTGGGGACTAGCCTGGAACACTGCCCCGGAGTACACACTGCAAGATGTTACGTATTACAGCCGTATGTTGAGATGTACATTCAGCATCCCTCAGAAAGAGAAAATCCAGAGAATTAAAGTTGGGAGAGCTTCAAAACCAACAGATGAAAGGTAGCTGATTCCTTATCCAGCAGTTTTGTTAATGTAACATCTCAAAGTTGTTGTTTTTCCAGCCAAAACTATTTCATGAATTTGACCTAAATTTGTTAATAGTTTTGGGACAACCAGAATTGCATTTTTCCTCAAATAAACTATTCATCAGAAAGAAAATTACTGCTCTTGTTGCAGAACACCAGCTGCCTACCCATTCACAAAAAAAAAAGAAAAAAAAAAAAAAAGCTTTAAAATCAAAGAAGCAAAATTAAAAGTCTTAGAGTATCTCTTAACAGTCACAGAAGGCATGTAAAAAGAATAAAGTAAAGAAAAAAGTAGAAAAGCAAAAGAAACATAAGACAGTATGGGATAATTGCAAAACTCAAGAGGTTATTCAACTGAAGAGTTATCTTTCAGAAAATGGAAATCCAGCCCAAATGAAGCCACAAAACAGAAATGTGTAAACTACATCTTGTAAAATGGATGTTGGGAATTAAAACCCAGTTGTGAAATACCCAGTATGTGAGTCTTATTATCTGAAACACATCCTGCACAGTGGAGTTGCAGAGGGCTAGGAGAGAATGTGAACAGCAAGCAGAAGACAGAAGAACAAAAGACGAATTATGCAAATGTATCAGATTTGGGAAGCTGACATTGTTGCCTCCCCAACAACTTGAATAACAGTGTTTAAATACAACTTTCTTTCTGTAGAAACCACCGCTTTTTAAGCAGTGCTTCCAAATGCTTTCCCATCTGTTTCAACAAATGTGATAATGAGGAGGTTATGTTCCAAGCTTGAAAAAAATCAAGCTATTTGTCCAAACTAGAAAACACAAAGCAGGTAAAAGGTTGTCACTGTACTCCAGGTGAGTGTAATCCCAAATACCCTTTCGTTTCTTAACTCTGCTTTGCATCGTCAGAGAAAAGCACTACCAATTTCAGTTTGGCTAGAAGGGAGAATAGAGTAAAACAGATCCCTTACAACTCTACCCTGCATGGATGCCTTAAGCAGCTATAAAAAAATGAGCTATGCCTGGCAAAGAATTCAGCAACTAGATTTCATTTTCCTTACTGTGAACTTTTAAAACAAGATGTGTCTGAAAAGCTACACATTTTATTTAGCTGTGCATTTAAAAGCAATGGAGGTTTTTAATTTTGTGCAAGAGCAAGGGAGCCTTTCTCTTCAGATATATTCATCCAGAGCAGCATTAGGACCATGCAAGTTTTTCTGTACAAGCCTGATAAAAGCAATGCCTAGCAGTGAGCTGCCACTTTCCACATACTCTCACTAGAAACATGACATTTGTTTAGCTGCTGAAGTGGGAGCTGAAGTCTAAAACTCTGACCTACGTATCTTGACTCTGTTCCAGTATAATTTTGAAGTAATTCCAGTAGAAGTGACTAGATTTGTCAATGTGTGAAACTGGGATGTGTAGGCAGAATCCAACCAAGGCTGATTCCACTATTTCTGCTCTTCTTTCTCTCAGGGCAAAAAAAAAAAAAAAAAAAAAGAGAGATCAGGAGAATGGACAGAACAGGAGTTTTGAGTGTTTTACAGAGCAGGCTAAGGAAATATTATTAACAATATTGGGATCAAAATAGTAAGGTATATGGAAGCATTCACATAAATACAGCATTGTGGCTTTATGGCTAAGTTGCAGCATTACAGACCTTCGATACAACATCCAACACCAGAGGCACAATGTGGTCTTTTTATAGTGGGGTGGTCTTTTTGAGAAAAGGGTGAGGATTGTGATTCATTGATCTCTATTTCCTAGATAAACTCAAAAAAGCCAATACAAGAGAAAGAAGCTTTTATGGGTAGAAATATTATAACATACCAGTATATTAGGGTCCCACAGAACATCTTGCTAGAAGTTTTTTTTTGGTGGTATTTAACTTTGCCCATACATCCTATTTTTCCAATGTGTAACATTTCCACAGCAAATGTAACCATGTTTCTTTCTGAACATCCCTCAGGTTTCAAAGAAATGGTGACTACAGGCAGATTGGCTATAGGTGTCTATCTAGAATGCAACACATACATGTATACCACGTATGCACTGAGCTGATGGGTTTCACTACATGGTAAATCTGAAGTCCTACTAAAGCATCTGATTTACTACCCATATGCAGAGCAGCTCTGCAGTGCACAGCTAATGGAGTCAGTGCTTCCTGGGTAGATCAGTGCTGGTGAGTGCTCTCCAGCTGCAGCACATACTGCTGCCTGGGACACCCCTGTGAAAAACCCAGCAGTCTCCCTTCTCCTTTCATTCAGGTGTAGGAAGGCAAACAGTTGGAAAGATCTGTGTTTCCCTGGAGGCAGATGCAGAAGGCAGTCAAAGCAGAGCTGGAGCTGGTAGTACCACTTGCAATGATCCCAGCATCACCTTGGCTCTGCAGATGGGAACAGATCACATACTCATCCATCTCACCTGTTTTCCTTTTCTCATGTCCCTGAACCTTCCCTGTCCTCTGGTGCTCTGTGCAATGAGAAACTGTGCCAGAGTGTCCCTGTGGGCACATGGCTGTGGCTTTTCTGCAGGGGTTCCTCCTCCCGAGCACAGTCATGCAATGCACAATTCCTGCTTCTGTTATGGAAAAGAGAGAGGTGCAGCAGAATGTGCTGCTTAAAGGCTCAGGGGGACTTTCTCCATTTCCTAGTTTAAACCAATCCATCTAGCTGAATACACTGCTGAAGATGTCTTTGTGACTTGTTTTGGAAGGGGAAGAATCAGATGCAACAGGTGGCCCTGCTTGAACTAATTTCTTATTCTTTCTGTGTTTTTTTTTTTTTTTTTTCTTTCTTTTTCTTTGAATTGCATTTCTTGCTAAGATGTTATGGTTTTAATTGAGCATTACAACATGGTGATGGCTAGGGTAGGTCTCTATTTTAATTCAAATCTGCAGATACATACTAAATTCACTCTTAAATACTTCTTTCCTGCCATGGTGACAAGACAACATCTAGGACAGTTATTTACTGTTTGTTTCAGCATATTGCTGAATTTTATGTGCCAATGCACTTCTTTTCCAGAAATGTGCACTTCAGTAGGAAGAAATCCACTTCAGAGCTGAATAGCACACAACATGTCAATAAAGGCAATATTATCACATTAGATATTGCAATGAAACACACAACATCTTAATGATTTCTTGCTGGCTTCCAGACTGAATTCCTATCAGGCATTCATTTCCCTCTTCATGCTCACTGTCTATTTGCTTCTGCTGCTATCAGGCAACACTATGCTTAATAGAAATCTTCTGCCTTTCTTTTAGCAAGTAATAGCTATGTGCAATCTGGCATGCGTTGGGTATAAAGAAGCTGGGAGAGTGCTTTTTCATTGTTTAGGTAAACGTTTCCTCTTTGATCCAACATCTGCCCTTTCTGCTGCTCACACTGCAAATGGATGCAGATCTAGCAGAAGGATGGGAGACATTTACAGGGTTTCCTGTTATGGGGTAATTTTGGGAGCATCATTTTTCCCTGCTCACTTTTTGCCTTCAGCAGCAACAATCCAATTCTTTGTGTTTTCGATGGGAAGCCAATTCTTTGTCTCGCCATTTCCTTCTAGTTCTCCCTGAAGGCTATAGAAAGAAAGAATATGAATAACCAAGCAATGAAATCATAAAATAGTCCTGCTTACTGTTATCTTTCCAAGAACAGTGGAGGCATTAAAGTTCTGAAACCTTTTTTCTTGAAGCAAAGATTGCAGCTAGAACAGGAAATGGCACAACATAAATTCAGTTTGTGACAATTATTATAACATGAAAGGGAAATAGTATAAATCACTGATGTCAAACACTCTGTTCATTGGCTAGATGTGGCCCATTTGAGCTATTTATCTAGTTCCTGTGACAGATTCAGATTTTGCACCACACATGCTTTCATTTTTTAAAATACATGTTTCAAGTTTTTATGCTTCCGAAAAAGAGCTTCTGAATATGCTTGGGGCAGAAGCTGGTGGAAACTGATGCAGAGTTGTCTTTTTAAGGTACAGAAAACAAGATATGTTATACATGAAAAGACAAAGTCTACCCCTGTTCATTTCAGTGGGTGTTAACATTTTAACTTAACGATGATAATTTTTGTGGTTAACGTTGAAAAGTTTCTCAGAAATTCATTTTAAAGAAAGATAAAAATTTAACTTGGGTGTTTGTGTAAAAAAAAATAAAATTAAAAAAGCATAAGTTCAAGGAAAAGTAAGAAATATGACGTACACCTATAAAACATGCCACCTAACAGTAACAGAAGTTTATTAAACTCCCATGAAGTTTTAACCACCCATGATGTAGGTGTGAAGCTTAAATGACTGAAGAGAAATAAACCGGTCTGGGGGATGTGTCTATTGAATTCACCAACCCCAGCTGTGTACAGACATGATCCACAGTCTCATGGGGGTTTTCCAGTTCCAGTCTCTTCCAAGGACTGTGAAGCATTTTAAAACAAATACAATAAATACATTTCATATTTGTGCAAACATTGATTTGATTTTTTATAAATATAAATAGGATCGGCTAGATAATTTTCATAGATGAGGTTTATTTCACAGGAATAACCATTTGGTGAGATATTTTATTGGCTTCCCACATAAACAGTAGTGCATGCCTAAGGCAGTTGCTTTTGAAGACAGGATACTTCCCCAATAGACTTTTGAACCAAAAACTATGAGTATGGTTATTTTATGCTCTAATACTTTAAAATTTACTGCTTGCTTTCCTTGTGTTGATCTCAGTTACTTCATTAGCAAGGGGATATATGTTCATCATTCTGAAACATGTTATTCTTTCAACAATTCAACAATATCTTAAATGAGGCTATAGCGAGATGGGTATCTGTCTCTTCTCCCTAGCACCAAGTGATAAGACAAGAGGAAATGACCTCAAGTTGCACCAGGGGGGTTTAGGTTGGATATTAGGAAAAATTTTGCCACTGAACGGGTTATGAAGTATTGGAACAGGCTGCCTAGGGGAGTGGTTGAGTCACCATCCCTGGAGGTCTTCAAGAAACACGTAGATGTAGAACTTAGTAGCATGGTTTAGTGATGGACGTGGCAGTGCTAGGTTAAAGACTGGACTAGATGACCTTAGAGGTCTTTTCCAACCTAAATGATTCTATGATTCCAATTAAAGAGCTGTGAAATGTAAGAAAAAGATGGATTTTAAGAAAAAGATGTGTTCTCTGGGATGCAATATTCTATTATAGGATTTTTTTTCAACGATCTAATAATTATGTCTTTACAGACTATTCCTAAGTTAGATTTGATGTATTTTGCTTAAAGTCTTGCTTCTATCTTGAAAAAGTCAACAGTTTATTGTGAATATTGCTGTTTTGCACTATAATTTTAAATACTGCATATTATATGAAATATGAGCACCATAGAAAATGCTAAATCTATTATAAGTTTTATGTGTATCTATAATTCAGTGTAGTACAGGAGAAGAGCTTCAGTAGAATGCTGACTTTCAACATAAAAGAAATTCTTATCAGAATTTTTCATATTTTTTTTTCTGTTTTTCTTTATTAAAATGAAATTACATAAAAAACTGTGACATTGATTTGTTGCTGTCTACATAGCATACAAATAAATAAATTTTCATATTGTCTGTACAATATTTTTTTTCATATATAAATTTAATTTCTATTGAATACTAGGACTTGAAATATTTTTATTGTGCAGTAGAAACGTGATGGTTTGCAGGTTGGTTACAAACCAGTAATTCTTACTTAGCAGATACATAAATCTTTTCTCAGGAAGTTAACAGAAGCTAAGGAGGTAGCATTCAACCTGTATACAGTCCCTCCCAACAAATAATTTTATTGGTCTCAGCCCCCAACTAGAAACTGGGAAAACTAAAACAGAAAGTCTCTAGGTTCCCTTCAAAATCTGGACTTCCTCCATTCACCAGCACTCTGAGACTGTACACAAACAAGGAAATCTTTCTTCAGGAGGAGGAGCAGTTGTGAACCTGGGAAAGCAGAGCAGCTCAACCTATCCGAAGTAAAGAATGAAATAGCCTCCCATTCAGAAACATAATAATAGTTCCTTTAACTCCAATTCTCTTTACAGTGAGCTCTGTGGCTTTGCCATTTTATCTATGCTGATCTGCACGTCTTCATTCCCAGTGGACGGTTTGTCCCACAGATGCTCCACACTTCCCAGCTCCAGTCCTTCCCCTCTTAGCCCAGTGAACACTACTGGTGCCTTCTGCTGAGGTCTTGTGCCAATACCTTGGCACACAGAGTCACCACAGGAGCAAGCTGAGACCACTGAGGACCCTGACATAGGGCTGGAAACAAGTCTTTTGCCACAAAAAAATCTGTGTCTTTTCAAAATCTCTTGTAGGACCAGATCATCTCAAAATCCAGTTTTATATCCAACTACCCAGGTCAGTTGCCTCAGATTATACCTACAGATGCTGGGATCAATGGATTATACAAATGAAGCTCACAATACAAATTTATTTATTTATTTATTTATTTTTGTTGTTCCCAGCAGTGGAGAGTTTTTTACTTCTATGGAACCTCAGAACATGCATTAATTTATATTGCAATAATTTCAAGCAAGAGAATCATAAAAGTGTTATAGTTATTAATATTATGCATTATGTCTTCTTCAAATTTATAATGCTGATAATATTTTCTCACACCCAGCTCCCCCTCTTATGTCAGCGGCGTGGTTATAGCTTCTCATTATAGATCCAGAAAACTCTGTTATGTTAGGTTAGCAAAAGTTAGGTCATTTAGTAGGGAAATGAAAGACAGATGGATATGAGATTAGCCATCACTTTCTTTTAACTACTCCTGGTTACAGGAACTATGTTTTCTTTAAACATGATGATTTTGATGGACCATTTTTGCTACAGATTTACGTGGGAAGGTGATCACAACTCTACTTATTTCTTTATAATGAGGGAAGAGCTTCAAGAACCAGGTCCAACTGCATTTGAAACTGCACCTAAGATTCACTTTCTTCCACATTCACAGTGTGTTTAACTTGGAGACTCCCACAGTGGAATTCTATCATCACAAAAGATATTGTTTACCCTTAGGAAATTTTGCTTTCAACCCCTTGAAACCTGTTGAAATATGCTACTGGAATGTAGAGCCACAAAGCTGCCTTTAAAGTTACATTCCCTGTAGCAAACTAGGGCATTAAATCAATGGGTCTCTTCAACTGAGTAAACATTCCCTGTTCTGACTACCAAGGATGCTTTCTCAGAATAGCATGTGGTTATTAAGGAGAAAGTCAACACTGAAATAAATCCCATGATGGTGAATTTCAGGCCTGGCTGATGTCAAGGAAAAGTCTGGCATTGGCTGTAAATGGACAGGATTTTGCCCTTAATTTATCCCACCAGCCCTCTCCTCTCAGGAGACAGAATCATTGTTATTTATTTATGTGGTGCTATTAGTGTGCTAAGCACATCGGATGTGCTCCTCGGTCGGTGCAGAGCAGTAGTGCTCCATTAATTCCCGTCCTGCTCCTGTTCTCCAGGGTGCAGTTCTCGCTGCCGGGAACAGGTGGTGCGGGCATAGAAACGGCAGCAGAATTAAGACCTCAGTGCTAAATTTTCACACCTCCTTATGATCTCATTTTCTAAGCCAGAGCTTTTAAGGAACGGAAAGCAGTTCTCAAGAGAAACCCTATTTATTTATTTGCATTTTTATAAAACAAAAATGTTCAGTATGATTCTGTGCCAGCACTTATAACCACCCACTGATAGACATTACAGTAAAGCACTCTGGTCATTATCAAACCTCAATAAAATTCATATAAATATGCAACACAAAAAGCAAAATGATGCTGTAGTCTGTCTTAGACCTAATTGCATTAATTCCATTACTCTACCCTTTTGTACTAACAAAAATGATGCCAGTTCCAGAGCTGGATACTCATGGGACACTCTTCTGAGCATTTTACTAGAACAAGGTGGTGATTTGCCTCTCCTATCTCTGGCGTTAACCCTCCATGAACAAAATACAATATCTCTCACATTTCCACCTGCCTGTGGTTTAGTTTGGCTATTTGGATATAAGATAGTGTCAGCATACAATTTCTTGCTGAGCAGGATTTTGTTCTACTGAACTGCAATCTGTGGCTCTATTATTAATATTAAACAAATAAAAAGGCTTATAAAGCCAGGCCGAGGAAATGAAGACAGGCTGAGGGCTGACTGGGATTTCAGCCATTCCTAAGGGATGCTTATGAAGACAGGCTGAGGGAGTTGGGGTTGTTCAGCCTGGAGAAGAGAAGGCTCCAGGGACATCTTACATCAGCCTTTCAATACCTAAAGGGTGCTACAGGAAAGCTGGGGAGGGACTCTTTGTCAGGGAGTGGAGTGATAGGACAACAGGTAACAGTTTTAAACTAAAAGAGGGCAGATTTAGAATAGGTATTAGGAAAAAAATCTTCATTGTGAGGGTGATGAAGCACTGGAAGATATTGCCCAGAGAAGCTGTGGATGCCACACCCCTGGAGGTGTTTAAGGCCAGGTTGGATGGAGCTTTGAGCAACCTGGTCTGGTGGAAGGTGACCCTGTCCATGGCAGGGGTTTGGAATTACATGGTCTTTAAGGTCTCTTCTAATCAAAACCATTCTATAATTCTATTTAAAAATTACTGTGGAATTTGAAGGAAAAATAAATAAATAAATAGATTTTTCAGGGTGAAAGCAAATCCACAGTAAGAGAAGTTTATTTTGTAGAATCAATATGTCAAGGTTTTTTATAGAATCAATGTGGTGAGTTTCAGCTAAAAATAAAGAAAATCTCACAGATACTCTTCTCATCATATTGGTACTAGGTGACCTGAAGCTAGTCTTTCCTGTTCTTTAGAACATGAACTGTGGCTTTAAGATCAAATTCCTTTTATTGTGATCCCATGGAACATCATCTGGCTCCATACTGATATAACATGAAAGCTTCCTCCTCACTCTTAGGATAGAGCAATGGTGATTTCATTTGATCTGGTGAATAAATAATAAATGTAGTAAATCACCAGGAAAGGATTTTGTGACCTGTTTGTTCTGTTCAGTTTTGTTTTGTCTTTCTTTGAGTGTAGTCAAATCCTGGAACAGGTTGTCCAGAGAGGTTGTGGAGTCTCCATCCCTGTAGATCACAGAATCACATAATTGTCTAGGTTGGAAGAGACCTCAACATCATTGAGTCCAACCTCTGACCTAACACTAACAAGTCCTCCACTAAACCATATCGCTAAGTTCAACATCTAAATACTCAAAACTTGACTGAAAAGCCTGTAGCAACTTTCTCTAATGTGCCCCGCTTTTATCAGCACCTTGACCTTGATGACTTCCAGAAGATTCTATAGTTTTGTGAGTCTAATAGTAAATTGCAAAATCAGAGTAACTATCACAGTTTCCTTACACAAAGAAGGACAGACTAACTATGTGTTGAGACATACTTTACTCAGTTTTCTGAGAGCTAAATTGGGTCATTATAACTCACAGAAGTAGAGGCTACGAAATCCCAATGTACTGAAATAAAAATATGCTTAAATATTAGATGGAATATTTACTAATTTGCAATGGTGGTTACATACTAGAGCAAATAAGCAAATATGAGATGTAGAGGAAGGACAAATTTTCTCTCAGAGCAGAACACATCCAAAAATATCTATAAAACTGTTTACTAGACCCACAGGGCCATATCACAATGAGCTGTGGTCAAGGTGAAAGGAGAATTTGGACTTTGATTCTTGTTAGTTCTGTGTCTTGTTGGTGAGCTTTCAAGAGATGACTTCTATCTTTCCATAAGGAACCAGATCAATTTGGTCTGTGCCATTTTTCATGGTCACTGAACTTCCACCAGATCTGCCATAAATCCCAACTGTTACTTTCAAAACAGGAGTTCAGACAACCCAAAAGAAAAAGCATGATTTCATTATTTTCTTCTTTAGCTTTAACTCAGCTTAACTAATCATTATTTCATACTTCTTGAGCCAAATTATTCCTTACTGTAACTCAGTCAAATTAAATGGTGCTACAAAGGATGCTGTTTCATAGAAAGAGTTACAAGGTTCAAAATAGGCCCTACAGATCACCTTGTCTAACCTCCAACATAATAGAAACCATAGGACCCCTTACCTAATTTCTAGCTCAAACGCAATGGAGCATTGTCTTTGGCATAATCCTCATTTTAAAATTCCTAATGCCTTAGAATCCATTATTTCTCTCCACAATTCTCTTTTGGTAGTTAATGACCCTCAAAGTAAGAAGTGGACATTTAATTTCAGTCAGATTTTTTCAAGCTTCAGCTTCCAGCCTTTACATCTGCAACACTGGAGAACTCTGTGAACAAATTTTTATCCTTCAAGCAGGTACTTCAGGTCCCCTCCATCTTCTATCAGATATGCAAAACAGGCTAATCTCCTTACTTTGTGGTATTTTTTCTAATCCTTTCATTATTCTCCAAATGCTCCCTTAAGCTATTCAACATGGAAAATCCTGAATTTCTGTATTATTCATGAAGTAGAACTGAGCACAGTATTTCAGCAGCCATCATATCAGTGCCAAATACAAAATATTACCTACATACTCTATGGACCCCTTTTTAAAGATCAAAGCAATCACATTTCTTTAATGGAAGAATGAGAAATTACTCTTAATGAATTTAGCTGAGATAAACCAAAGTATTATATTCTGGTCTAAATGGATGCTTAAATGCTTTATATAAAATAGAAAAAGATAAAAATAATAAAAAATTATCCAAGGTGCTGATCTTTGTCTCAGACTAAAGCCCAGGGTAAAGGTATCCACATAGATGCCAGATGTGGGCATAAATTCCTGCTCCATAGGTTTATTAGGAGTTCTTTCCAGGACTGACCTAGCTTCAGAAGCTGACAAACATCTGGACATCTCATGTGGACAGAGCTGCCTTCCTCCATCCCTCCCCCACTGAATGAAGTGCTGAGTTCTCTTGAGCTGGGACTCAGACACTTTTTATGGTATTTCCCACTGGATCCCTGCTCATTTCCCACTCAGATCCCTGCTGCCTTCTGAGAACTGAATATACACTGCACCCCTCAAAGTGCCCTCCTGGCTGTCCAGATTCACTACAACCTGTTTGAAGACATGGATTTAAGACAAGCTACAGATAACAAGAAAGTAAAAATCTTTTGTTGGAAATCTTATGGAACCAAGCCTGCCCTTGACTAAAGATTCAGCGTAGCCATAAAATTCCCAGAACACATGTACACAGACAAATCTGTCAGGCTGCATCATAGAAAGTCTTGATTTCATGTGTAGGAAGATGCTATTGGCTGTGTAGGCAGCTGAGTCATTCTCTTGCCAGATTCAAATCATACTGGGAAAATGGAACAGTTGCTTTAACCCAGTGTCTGACCTACTCTCCTTTAGACTACAGACTGTAAGCTCTGTCCTTCACAATTATGCTCCTGCAGTTAGGTTAGGTAGCCCTGCTAATTCAGTTATAAATTCCAGCAGAGTAGTCATTGCAAACTGGAACCCTGCAGGTCTGAGATCTATTCATGAATCTAACCATAAACCATGGTTCCCCAAGCTCAGTCACCCTAAACAGCACTTTTAAGAAACACACAGAAGATCTATAACAGTACTTTGAAGGGCACAGTGAAGCCAAGAATGCAATTGTGGCTCCCAGACTCTCTTGACCCAGATGTAAATTACATGTAGGTAGTAAGATCTACAGCTGACATGAAAGTCACTTCCTCTGTCTGACTTTAATTGCTTTATGGAGACTGATTGCTTCAGCAATAGCCATTGGATTTACAATAGATTTCAAGATTTCCTACACTGAAGAAAGTTCATGAGTATCTGAGCAGATCTTGGCTTCTCTGCCAGTCATACAGACACTTCTACTGCTATACTTTAACACTATTAACACTACATATTGCTATATATTGTTAAGCTAACTAGCTAATCCTTACAGAGCAGCTACAGAAACACAGAGCATTAGCTGGATGCACAGCATTAACATTTCCTGAATGAGTTTTGTAGACCACCTGAACTGTGTGCTATGGCAGCTACATTGCTTGTTGTTAGCTGCCACAGCAGCTAAGTTAATGCATTTTGGGGAGCCCCCCCTCCCCCCCTTTTTTTTAAGGCTAAAACAAGATTGATGGCCTGACTGGTTTGTTATTGTCATTTTGGACAAATTCTCAACTGAAGTAAATACTGAAGTAAATAAAAGTTGTTGTACTGCATTCATGGAAACAGATCTTCCTTCAGCAAGAATATTTGAAAGGTAGCAGGGGTTCTTTTGGAGATAGTGATATGATCCAAGAAAGACCATTAGGTAGGACTCCTAATCTTTCCTCTGTCATTGTAGGATTGCTCTACTGTAAGCATATGACTGTGCCCACCTTTCTTTAGTTCAAAAAATTCATTAGATTTAATTGAATAAAAAATAAAGAAGACCTCACATCTCTTAAATGTAGTGTTTTGACCCTCCTTGAATTTATATAGAAGTGAACTAGACTCTGAGTCTGTAAAGGTTCCGTTTTAATTCAGTTTCTATGTGAAAAGCAGGAGAAGAGGAGACCTCTCATGTTAGTTAGGGGAGAAATCCATAAAATCATAAAAGTATTAATGTTGGAGGAAGGGTCAGGAGCAGGACAAGAGGTTTGAAACTCCTTTAAAAATAATATGTTGCTTTCAGTGCAATGCTCACGATGGCTGTGCTACTTTGCAGTAAGTGTCTTTGTAGGTGGTTTTAGCTGTGAAACAAATCAGAGGTGTTTCATAACCGCACAGTTGGCTTCCCATTCACTGATGAGTATTACCTCTCCTCTATGACAGAAGCAAGCCACTGTAAAACAAAATGTGAAAACTCCTAGCTTAAAACAATAAAAAAGGCTTAGTCTGTCGTTTGAGGATGTGACAAAATAGTCTTCTCATGTTTAAAAAAGCTAATCATATATTTGCAGTGGTGTGGTGGGACTGATAAGATTTGATGCCTGTTCTCTGCTCTGGCACCAGTTTCTGTTTTTTTTTTTTTTTTTTTTTTTTTTTTCTTTTTCTTTTTTTTTTTTTTTCTTTTGGGTAAGTCATTTCAGACGTTTACACAAAATGTGAAATCAAAATTGTAGCCATGGGCCTTGTCCTGTTTCCTGTGAAAATTAAAACTCTTAAACTCCAGTTTGAACAACAGTGTAACTGAAATCTCTTGGTCCTTCTTGGGACAAACCTGTTACAGGAGTTTTACCTGAAGTAAGACATCACAGCAGAAAGGGGGAAAGGGTCTTTCAGAGGTCCCCCAACTTTGCATGACTAGACTGTACACTGTTAGGTATTTATACAACACTTAGCGCAATTAGCTAAAATCCAGGCTGAGGTCTTTAGAATACTTTAGCATTAACATTGAGGATAGTATTACATAATATTAGGAAAGTGAGTTAGCAAACTGCCAAATGGAAGATGCAAAATGCCTCTTTTATATCAAGTGAAGAACAGCTTTGGAATGGCTATTATTATTTTTATTTTATTTATTATTATTTTTTTAACTTTATTTATTTTTTTTTCTTGGTTTTGCATTCTGTTTTCATTTTTGCCCTTTGGGCCAAGACTGCCCATGTATTTCTGACATAATTTAATTTAATGTTCCAGGACGATGATCACTGCTCTATACATTTGATTAAAGAATGTAGCTGTAGAAAAACTGAAGAACATTTTGATACTGTGTCCACCATTTATATGGCCTTTAAAACACTGAGCTCCATTTTTATTTGAGTAATCTAAGATATAAGCAAAATGCTTTGAACCTGATTTCCACCTGCGAAGGAATTCTTTGACCTCCCTTATGAAAGGAGATGCACCATTCCATTCCCTTTCTCTCCATAGAAAGAAAATGGCCTGATTTGAGTATGAAGGCATAAGAGAGATTTTAGGATATGAGATCTAGCTATCAAAGTGTCCATGTTATCTTAATTACTAACATTTATATTAATTTGTCTTTTGTCTCCCTTTCCATAAGATGTTTATAGACTTCAGTAAGATCCCTCCCTAGCCATTATTTTGATAGGCTTTTTATTTCTGTGAAGTAAATAAGGATTACAGAAAAATGTAGTGGATAGAACAGTAATCTGAAAGAAATATTTAAACAATTACAGGAAATGAAGAACTTAAAGGCCAATATCAATACTCCTTAATTTTAGTGGGATTTCACTCTGTCAGCAGAAAGTTTCTTTACTGCCTTCACCTCAACTGAAAAGGCTTGAATCAGACTGCAGAATGAGGACACTTGTGGAATTTGGAGATGTTAAAGTATGTACTTAAGCACACATGGTGGGTTACAGAAAGCTGCCAGCTCTAAAGAACGCTAAATTCATAATGAAATTTTCTGAAAGAGTGAAATCATCAGCAAATTTCAAAGGGCTAATTTCTGTAAGGCTGAATGCACTCAATAATCCTACTGAATTAAAAATAAGTTGAAATTGGAGAGGGTTTGGGTGGCGGGATGTAACATTTAAGATAATTAACCATTGGAGGCCTGAGCATGTGGCAAATTCTTACTTTCTTGCAGTGCTTCAGGTGTTCCGAAAAGATAAAGTGTTAGACTGAAATTTTGGTCTTAACAAAGGTGTTATTGGTAAGCCATACAGGAGGCCATAGCAGATCTTTCAAGTCATTGTTTCATTGTTGGAAATCATGCACTCAGCATCTTGCAGGGAAGTAACAAAAATGTTCAGCCAATCTCATCTAAATTTAGCTGCATGGAATTTAGTTATCTAGATTAAGTTAGTCATCCTCATTCGTGAAGAGTCAATGGAGGGATATAGTAAGATGTGCTGCCTCCTGGAGGTGTCTGTTTCTCTCCATTTACTCTAAAGGAAAGTCAGGATGGCTGTGTTACATTGATTAACTTATAAATGATAAAATGAATTAAATGATACATGCTTATGTCAAAGTAATTATTTGGTCCTTTTCAGTTATTGAATGATGATTTATCTCCCCAGTTCCTCCTGTCTCACCCTGTTGGGACTCTCTGGGTTCACTCTTGATTTATACCACATAACAAAACCATTCATAACAGAACCATTCCTTCTGCATTCACTGAAAGAACAAATTATTTTTATACATGCATATAAAATGCATTGAAGTTGTACAACTGGGACAAGAGCTAGATAGATACAAACTGTGGAGATATTTCATTTATGTGTGCACAGAGTAAAACACCTACTTTTTTATTGTTTACAATGTTATATTATTTGTAATGTTAAAATTGGAAGGTTGGACCTCAGCAGTATACACTGAGTTCAGTAAAGGATCTGGTTTGTGTTATTTGGTATACGTGCTGGAAAAAGGAATATGGATATTTTTGTAAGGATGGACACCTCCTTTAAGAAAGACCCATTCATCTTTTATACAAATATCTAACTATAGACCTAATCTGCATTGCTCTTATAAAAGGATAACTCATTTAACAGAACCTGTCCTCCATCAGCAAATAGCCATATTTTGCAACTAATTTTAGCAAATTCAGAAATACACAAGGAAATATAAAATATGTCTTGCATGTTTTGTTACAGGTCATAAAAGAACTGTTGGCTTTTATCCTTAGATGCCTGATTTGTAAAATAACATACAATAGTGTTAAGCACGTCCAGATCATGCATTTGCTTCATTTAAGTGATCTGATTTTGTACTTAATGGGAGTCCTCTGTGTCGTGGTTCCGCTCGAGTGGGCAGCCGAGCTCCACCACAGCCGCTCTCTCACTCCCCCTCCTCAAAGAGGAATGGGGAGAAAATATGTGAAAAGGGCTCAAGGATTGAGATAAGGACGAGAAAATCACGCAATAATTATTGTAACGGGCAAAACAGACTCGGCATAAGGAGATAGTAAGATTTATTGCCTACAACTAACAAGCAAGAGAAGTGAGAAAACAAAGGAAAAAAAAACAAAAGCACCTTCCCCCCATCCACCCTCTTCCACCTCCTCCCCCCGAGCGGCACAGGGGAACGGGGAATGGGGGTTATGGTCAGTCTACAGCACTTCTTCTCTGCCGCTCCTTCTCGGTCACTCTCGTCCCCTGTGCTGTGGGGTCCCACCCACGGGATGCAGTCCTTGATGAACTGATCCGGCGTGGGCTTCCCACAGGCAGCAGCTCTTCCAGAACTGCTCCAGATATGGGTCCGTACCACGGGGTCCATCCCTCAGGAGAAAACTGCTCCAACCTGGCTCCCCTACGGGCAGCAGCTCCTGCCAGATCACCTGCTCCTGCGTGGGCTCCTCTCCACGGGCTACAGGTCCGGCCCAGAATCTGCTCCGGCAGGGGTCTTCCACAGGCGGCAGCCTCCATCGGTGCAGGGCCACCTGCTCCACCGTGGTCTCCTCCACGGGCTGCAGCGTGGAACCCTGCTCCACCGTGGTACTCCATGGGCTGCAGGGGGACATCCTGCTTCACCATGGTCCTCACCACAGGCCGCAGGGGACTTCTGCTCCGGCGCCTGGAGCACCTCTCCCCCTCCTTCTACACTGACCTTGGCGCAAGGCTGTTCCTCACTCCTCTGACTCTCCCGGCTGCTGTGTGGCGCAACGTTTTTTCCCTGTCTTAAATATGCTCTCACAGAGGCGAAAAACAACATCGCTTATTGGCTCGGATCTGGAAAACAATGGGGCCCTTCCCAAACATGGGGCAGCTTCTAGATCTTTCTCACAGAAACCACCCCTATGGCTCCCTGCTACCAAAACCTTGCCACGTAAACCCACTACATTCCACCCCTCGCCTCTGTTAAAAGCATATTTAAGACTACTCACAACATACTCTTACTTTACAATTATCACAACAACCTTCACAAACTTCACTTACATCAAAAAGAAAAAGAATTCACCACACCAAAATAAACATAACATCATCACAGCACCGACAAGGTGGACATTTTACACACACACACCACCCCTCGTCCCTTCACCACACTAACATATCACAGTTACTGCTTTCTTAAATTCTTCACAACTTGTACATTCCTAACAATCATCCTGCACATATTTTTGCCCGTTACTTCTACTAACTATCATCCTTATCTCAAATTCCTCGAGCCCCACGTTGGGCGCCAAAAAAGACTGTCGTGGTTCCGCTCGAGTGGGCAGCCGAGCTCCACCACAGCCGCTCTCTCACTCCCCCTCCTCAAAGAGGAATGGGGAGAAAATATGTGAAAAGGGCTCAAGGATTGAGATAAGGACGAGAAAATCACGCAATAATTATTGTAACGGGCAAAACAGACTCGGCATAAGGAGATAGTAAGATTTATTGCCTACAACTAACAAGCAAGAGAAGTGAGAAAACAAAGGAAAAAAAAACAAAAGCACCTTCCCCCCATCCACCCTCTTCCACCTCCTCCCCCCGAGCGGCACAGGGGAACGGGGAATGGGGGTTATGGTCAGTCTACAGCACTTCTTCTCTGCCGCTCCTTCTCGGTCACTCTCGTCCCCTGTGCTGTGGGGTCCCACCCACGGGATGCAGTCCTTGATGAACTGATCCGGCGTGGGCTTCCCACAGGCAGCAGCTCTTCCAGAACTGCTCCAGATATGGGTCCGTACCACGGGGTCCATCCCTCAGGAGAAAACTGCTCCAACCTGGCTCCCCTACGGGCAGCAGCTCCTGCCAGATCACCTGCTCCTGCGTGGGCTCCTCTCCACGGGCTACAGGTCCGGCCCAGAATCTGCTCCGGCAGGGGTCTTCCACAGGCGGCAGCCTCCATCGGTGCAGGGCCACCTGCTCCACCGTGGTCTCCTCCACGGGCTGCAGCGTGGAACCCTGCTCCACCGTGGTACTCCATGGGCTGCAGGGGGACATCCTGCTTCACCATGGTCCTCACCACAGGCCGCAGGGGACTTCTGCTCCGGCGCCTGGAGCACCTCTCCCCCTCCTTCTACACTGACCTTGGCGCAAGGCTGTTCCTCACTCCTCTGACTCTCCCGGCTGCTGTGTGGCGCAACGTTTTTTCCCTGTCTTAAATATGCTCTCACAGAGGCGAAAAACAACATCGCTTATTGGCTCGGATCTGGAAAACAATGGGGCCCTTCCCAAACATGGGGCAGCTTCTAGATCTTTCTCACAGAAACCACCCCTATGGCTCCCTGCTACCAAAACCTTGCCACGTAAACCCACTACACTCTGGTACACAAAATTACTCACATGAGCAAATTTTATTCCAGCATTTCTGTTTCAGTGCTGGAGAACTCTTTTGATATCATCAATGCATATGAATACTTGAAGGTAGGCAGAATGCAATGAAGATGGAGCCAGGCTCAGTGGTACACACTGATAGGGCAAGAGGCAATGTGCACAAACTGAAACACGGGAAGTTCCATCTAAACATCAGGAAGGATTTTTTAACTGTGTGGTTGACTGAGCACTGGCACAGGTTGCCCAGTTGTTATAGGGTCACCCTCCTTGGAGATCTTCAGAAGCTGCCTGACCATGGTCCTGGGCAACCTGCTCTGGGTGTCCCTGCTTGAGCAGGGGGCTGGACCAGATTCCCTCCAGATGTTCCTCCCAACCTCAACTGCTCTGTGTTTCTGTGAACTCAGTTCCGTGGGTAACCTTTGCCAGTGACCCATATGTACCTAACCATTAGCTACCGAATGAACAATATCTGGTCCTCCTATTTGACAGGTGGAGTGCCTGAGAAAAATAAAATCTTGAAATAAAGAAAAGCAATTTTTACTCTGCTAGCCTTGGGCCTATAGGACAAATGGCACATGAAATACCCACACGGCATTTTCAACCTTCAAAAGCTGAAAGGCCACAAAGGCCACAAAGACAATGAAAGGGCTGGAGCACCTCTCCTATGAAGACAGGCTGAGAGAGTTATGGTTGTTCAGCCTGGAGAAGAGAAGGCTCCAGGAAGGCCTTCCAGTACTCAAGGAAAGCTACAGGAAAGCTGGGAAGGGACTCTTTATCAGGGAGTGTAGTGATAGGACAAGGGGCAATGGCTTTAATCTGAAAGAGGGTAGGTTTTTATTAGATATATAAGGAAGAAATTCTTAATTGTGAGGATGGTGAAACATTGGAACAGGTTGCCCAGAAAAGCTGTGGATGCCCCATCCTTGGAAGTGTTTCAGGTCAGGTTGGGTGGGGCTTTGAGCAACCTGATTTAGTGGGAGGAGTTCCTGCCCATGACCTTAAAGATCAACTAATTCCAACCCCAAAAAACATTCCATGATTCTGTGATTCTATAAGTTTTTCTGGGGAAAAGAGATTTATTGGCTGGTGGATTCACCTTCACATGAATCATTTCTGCATGGGGAATAGACAGGAAGCACTGAAACTGGTAACACAGATAGCAAATCACCGAAGGTGCTGCTCTAAATTAGCTGGGGTTTGTTTCCAATTAAGAACAGTTGGGGTTTTGTTGCTTTATTTTGCATGTCATCTAGTCACCTTCCCCTTCTCTCCTAAGAATGGTTTTATTCACTTCAGAGAATTTAAGTGAAGATGAAGATGATCCTGAGGATACAAAGAAGAATTCAGGTACTGCTTTCTATTGATTATGCAAAGTGAATGAGGACAGCACCTAAGAAAAGGCTTGCCCACTGTAAGGGACGATGGACCTTCTCTGTGTGGCTTCTCTAGTTCTGTGCTTTCACACGGAAAAACAAAACAAAACAAAACTAACCTAAAAACACCACCACCAACAACAAAAAATTGTCGGGGGTACAAAGTAAAGCCCCTACCACAGCTTGAGATCCATGGAAATTTCTGTGTTAGTGCTTCTGCCTTCTCAGAATTCAGAAGAGCTGATGAACAGGAAAAGGCAAGACCAAAGAGTTCAGAAGAACAAGGGTTTGCTTCATTCATCCATATCACTTACATTTTTTATGAACACCTTGGACAAATAAGAAGGTAAAGAGAGTATACTGTTTCATATGGGGCCAATAAATGCAAGCACCATGAAGAGGTCCTGAATTATCAGCAGCTGAATCTGTTGTAAAGCACTGACTGTGAAAATTGCATTTGAAACCGTGACCTGGTACTTGTGCTTATGACTATGAAGTAAGCTATGCTAAGAAGGGTATACTGTTTGCTACTAGTCTTACAATACAATTATAAGATGGTAAAATCATCCAGGTGTCTGGCACATCTGTAGTTGGGGCCAGAGTTTTTCAGTAACAATCTGTTTGTGGAATGGTATAATTTGCATTTAGATATTCAATTTCAAATGTCCTAAATGTGTTGTTTTGTTTTGTTTTGTTTTTTTCCAAAAATTGAGAGATGAACTGAAAAGGCTCAAACACTGAAACACTGAATCATTGCTTCAAAGTACTGTTAGAAAAGTTTTTATATTTATATTAATATATAACAATATATAGCAAACAAAGCAGTTTGGACCAAACAATACTTCAAATCAACTATAGTAACTTTTTTTTTTTTACATTTTGCTATAGGAAAAAATAAGTTCTTTACTTCAATCTGAACTATATTTCCCTCCTTTCTTATTTCAGAAAACGAAACAAACCAAACATTAATTTGTACAGTTCCATGTGTATGTCAGAGTGGTTGTTTTTTGTGACCAAAAAGATTCAAAACCAGCCCACATTGATAGCAGGAGGGCTAATAGGAGGTGACTATTGATTCTGGGATGCTGCTGGTGGTGGAGGTATGGTACTGAAGAGCCTTGAAAGGAAAAATTGCACATACTTGCATTTCTCTTCTCTACTTGTTAATCTACATTTTCCAAGTAACTTTCTTTATAGATGGGAAGAACTTGCTCGTATCCTTCATGATTCCCTGTGTAAACAGATTTATAAATTAAACTCTTAGAGCGTTTGGTATAGAAGTCAATCCCTTTTTTCATATAAGATGTTGCACAGACTTCCATTGTTCATGCAGAGAGATTTCACAGGTGATAGCCAGGAATAAATACACTCCTACAACAGTTGTATTGGACGGTCTGGTACAGTGCAAGTTCTGTGTCTCAGGTTTTGAATCTGGGTGCATATATTTAAGTGCAAATGTTGACAACTGTTGGGGAAGTGGCATAAACGTGCTGCCTGAGTCCACGCCACTTTGCTCTTTCCAGCAGGAACAAGAGCAAAGCTGGACAAATAATTTCTGAAACTGCATAATGTTCCTGCAGCAAAGAAATACAGAAAAAGTCCCAGATGCTTATGGGTATAAAACATGCAGCCTGAGGAAGTGCAGCATGTAGTGTCTGACCAGTTTGTTTGCACTTGGAATCCTCTCTCCAATCTATCAGAGGTTTTCACCAAGGCCTGTGATGGCTCAGTTCTGCTTTCACTAGCAGTATCCATACTAGTAAACTAAACAGAACAGTACTGGCATGTTTTTAATCTGTGATGTTAAATAGTTGGCACATCCCTTGAAGCAATTTTGTCCTAGTGCTTTCCCAGAGAGAGGCCAGACGTGAAACAGGGGCACAAGACATTTGCATTGGGCAGTCTGGATGCCCCCTCTTCTGGGGGCATTTAGCCACGTGGATGTGCACTGTGTTATATCAACTGATGTCTTTCAGAGACTAGTCCTTTGGCCTTTTTTATTTAAGGTCCCTGGGACCAATAGGAATGCAGCTAGGATTTTTTCCAATCAAAAAAAAAAAAAAAAAAAGGTTACAAAGCATCTAAATACTATTAATTGTCAAAAAGCTTATGCTTGTACTAGTAATCCTTTCTAAAAATGCATCCTAAATGTTTATAGACATCCAAACTCTGAAACATAGTATTAATGGCAGAATTTAAAAAAAAAAAAAAATCAGATTTAGGACTTTCATTTTCTCTGCCTCCCATGTTTTAAGATGTACAACACTGTGGAGCTGTTGGGGACTTATGCATGGAAAGTGTCTTCTCATTTGCTGTTCATGTGACGGAGGAAGTATGTGTGAAGCTGTTAAATAAACTGAACTTGGCAAACTCATTCTGAGGAAAATATCTAACTAAACAATATAGAGAGATGTTTTAGGAGAGAAGGAGACGTGGAAAAGTGTGTGAGTAAATGAAGAAACTGACATTGAAATAGGGGTTTTCAATGGGATTGGGATTCAATGCAATCCCAGGACCTCGCTGCTTAAGTGTCCTGTAAGCCTGTGGTAAGTGATGGTCTGACTGCACTGGGATGAAATATGTGTAAGAGGGGCAAAAATATATAATGGTAGGACAGAGTAAGAGCCTGTTAGTGATTACCAGGCTCTGGGCAGGTGCTGAAAAGGCAGCAGAATAACCAGCAGCAACAAACCCCCAAACCACAGCATACCAAGACTGGATATTTGGAGGGGAGCTGCAGTGGCTGTGCCTTTCCTTCTGCCTGGTGCTGCCTGCATGCTCTGAGCCATGCCCGGCACTGTCAGCACAGTTGTGCAGCCTTGTCTTCACCAGGATGCAGCTGCTGGGCAACACACGGTTTCAAAAGGAACAGGGCAGATGAACAATGGTTTAAGAAGTGGAAGAGTAATTGGTATAGGGCAAAATACACATACACACATATCCTGGGGGAAAACCTTTAAAATAGACTTATGCTAAACATGAACAGAAGTCCTTACAAGTAGAAACAAGACTTTCAGGTCTACTAGTAATCAATACCAGGACCTGATGCTCTGCCCTTGAGGCCAGTTGGCACGGTCTGCCCATATCCATCCTCTTAAACTGTCTGAGCCTTGACAACAGTCTGGCTTCATCCAGACTGGCCACTGGGCAAGTTCCCAGCCCTGGCTTTCTCTTGGACTGCTTTGAGAAAGCTCAGGGCGGCCACCAGCAGTGCTGAACCAGGGCTCATAGTCTGGTCCTGTTTAGTTCACTAGGGTAAGATGTAGCCTTAAAGCATACATCAAGTCATCTGTTGCCTTAATTCCACAGATTTCAAAGGATTTAGTCCAGAAGGAAACTTGCCCTAAGCTGTGCATTCTTGCAGCATGCTCATTATCACATTTGCCTTTGACTTGCACAGCTGTAAATCCATGGAAACCAGAGTAATTCAGGGATGAATCAGGTCCATTATCTCCTTGTGTTTGTGCAGCACTTAGCACAATGGTGCCCTGATCCTGATGGGAATTCATGTTATTTTAGGACAATCAGAGCTTTCATTCGTTAAAATAAAGTATATTTTTAGCCAGAGCCAGCTTCAATGGCAATGTATGGAGTGTTGGGGGCATGAATGAAGGGTAAGACACAGCTGATCCCCTACCACATGACTCTGAGCACACGTACGTATCATATGCCTGGGAGATTAGCTCCTCTCCTGGTCATTGTGGTTGTGAAAATATGACCAATGGGGACATTGGAAGCTCAGACCAAAGACAAACAGCACAAATTCTGAATGTCACTGGTTTTTGTTTGTTTGTTTGTTTGTTTTATTGTTGTTTAATAAGTTGTGCCATTTTTAGGTTGCCAAGGATGGAAGGCCCAATTTCTGATTTTGGAACATTTGGGGTTAATATTAGTATGTTTAGTGCCTTTCCTGAAAAGTCATAAATCAGATGCCATACCCTTGCTTTCCATGGAAGGTTGTGATTTGCTCAACACTATTTTTTCCCCCCATGCAAATAAAATGAACCAGGAACACTTGAAAAAGCAAGCACTATGCTTACTTCATGTTCAGAGGTGCTTGTTTCAGCTCTTTTATGAAATCTTGTTAAGACCAGTAGGTCTTATAAACCCTAATGAGATACATATGTGGAACATATATAAAGACAGTGCACGTCTTACAAAATATTTGCTATATAAAGGACTTAACCGTGTGAAGTTATTATTCAAAGCAGAGGTAAGTCCTAGGAAAAGACAGAACAAAGCACCAGTTACAGATCATAATCCTAGCAGGGCTTTCTGATAGTTCCTGTGAGTTAGAAGCTGAAATGCATGTTCCACCTTCATGTTATTTTCACATACATAAATGGAGAAGATTGAATAACAGCTGCCATTAATCTCAATGTCCTGACATGACAAAATCACCATTACTCTCAGCGAATGTGCTCTGATGCTCGCAGCTTAGAAACATTAGAAGCACATATTTTAACAACCAAAAATTATGAGCAATTATTGTTAGAATTGTAACAACAAGTTCTAAAAACTGACACCTGAAACTAGAGGGCTGGTTTTCCAGTCCCAACTTACCCATTAGGAAAACATAAATGTAAAGATTAAGCTATTTCAAAGACACTGACATGTTTTTCTTCAACTCACTTTATTATCTCATTGAAACATAATCTTAAAATTCCTGTCAGTGGAAATCCATTTCCAGAAGAGAGAGTTATTTAACATTTGGAAACCCTATTTTGGTACTGTTCTTCTTCATTTTGCAGGCAGGCCCACTAATTCTGCTTTACCCAATAATTCTGCTTTACTTACCTAACAGGAAAAAAAATGTTTGGTGTGGGGGTAAACTATTTTGAATTCAACTATTAAGGAAAGATCTGTCACTGCTGCAGCTCTAAGAAACATTAATTTAATTCAAGAGCTGAATTATATGTGCATGTCTCTTCACTATGAATGCAAACTATGCAGCTGTCCTGACAAAGGAGCATTATGCCCATAAAGTTACCTGATGTGTGCGTGCCCTTCCCCTGTTGTTTGTGTATTTGTTCAAGCACACCTGCCTAAGCCTGTCAGCCTGACTTTAACGTTCTCATGGCTATGCCAGAATCCACAAGTTGTTAAAGGCCTTTGCATTTCAGGAACAATGATGTCTGTAGTTTAGTGCATGCATAAAAATGGTGATAATGATGCCTTTTTCCAGGCATGGCAGCAGCCAGTGCCTTCCACTAATATGTCCAAGAATTAGCTAACCTCTGTTTAGCCTCCTGAAACCTTGCTAGTTGAGACCTTTGACAGTCAAGGGGAGAAGCTATGAGTAACATCAAATCAATTGTCCTGTTAACATCACAAAAATTCTATCTGAAAACTAGTCCGCATAGATCACAATAGGTTGGTAGATCACAATAATGAAAACTATACATTTTTTTTACTGATGAAGTAAATTGCTGTAAGTTACTGCAAGGCTGCTTTTCAGCACAGTGAAGTAGTTAGTCATCTGTGTTCTATTTGCTTTATAAAATGATTAGATTCATCTGCCCTAACTGAAATAATTAAAAGTAAAGCTTTAGGTTTGGACTGATCACTCCAGGCTTCTCTTATAACCACTGAAAGGGAGTGAGGTTCATCTGATATGTCTTGAAACCCATTGCAATGAGCTACTCTGTGGAGATGCCACCCTTCAACCCTCCTTCTGATCTGTTTGTGGGGAAAAACATTCTTATTTCTTGAGAAGTGTTTTCATTTCTGTTACTTTCTATTGATGTCACAAAGAAGTATAACGAATGCATACAAGCCATCTAAATTCAACACAAGAGCAGAAGACACAGAAATCTCAGTCAGAAATCCCGCATTTACACAGATGGAAGATATAATTCCTTCCCTCTGTCCCAGCCGCCATCAAACACATACGCTGGGAGATGGATGATGGTGGAGACGAGAATGATACCCATCAACTCCAGCACCAGCAACCCACTTCCTGATGCTTGCCTGAGCAGAGCTGTCAGAGATCAGAGCACAGCATCGCCAACAGGCGCAGCACTGACATCGAGCTGGGAAAGACATGCTGTCTGCAAATGCAAAGGCGATGGAGCCAAGAGCCATGCCAAAGCAGTTCTGGAACCGAGTATCGGTTTTATACTGGTTTTATACCCTCCACGTAGAGGTGTGCCACTACAGGGCAGACACATGTGGAGGCAATGACCAAAGAGCCAGAACACAGACATGTCGTCCGAGGCCCATGAAAGAAATAACAGGTTAAAGCAGCAGAATTCCTCCAAAATGTACTTGGTCAGTAAGTGTTAAAGTGAAGCTGTGTAAAAACTGAAAATGAAGCTAGGCAGCAGCAAAAGAAGCTAATCATTTTATTAAAGGAATTTATTAAATTCCTTTTATTAACAAAACCTGTCACATGTTACTAAGAATTGAAAAAAAATAATCCATGAAATCTAAAGAATACTAAATAGCTAATTTAAACTTCTTGCACCACTAAATACAAAGATTTAATGTAATAAATTCTAAAATTCTAAATTGAAGATTACTCAGAAATAACCTCTTATTCTATTTATAGTCCCAAATAGTGTGTGCTATTTTATAGCAATGAATTTCCAAGCAGACAGACAAAGGTCTAGATTGTTATAGGTCTGAGTAAATTTACTTGTTGCTAATGGAGTATTTACCCCTGCCTGCCAGGCTATGAATCTATGTCCCTTCGTCACCACAAAGAAGTCCAGCAGCTACACTGCTTTTAATAGCACATCAAATTATTTCAGTTTGTGTCATCATTGAGAGTGACGAAGCAAAATACAATGCATTTTGGAACTGGGAGGACTACATGTATTTAGTATAGCGGGGTGCCTTTCTGTCGTAGGCCCACCTGTGTTCTCCACCAGTATCTCAGCAGTATTGAGCTTTAAATTGCAACATCAATTATCTTTCAGTTTCCTGACCTAGTTGAGGACTAGGTGTCTAAATGGGTCTGAGAGGAGCAAGTTAAAAGCCTGAAAAAAAGGGACGTAGTACAACAATCAGCCAAAAATGTCATTGATGGGGACATAATCTAAAATTCTGTCTCATTCATACCTGTAAATGCATCCCTGAGTTAAGTGCCCTATCAAGCTGAGATCTGGAAATGAAACTGCTGTTGATTATGCACCTCAGGTAGGCATTTATATAGGCAAAATTCTGACTTTTTCCTCAGAAAACAGCTGGTATTTAGAAGACTGTATGCTAGCATACTGACTTCAAAATAGAATACTTGGGTTCTGCTTCTTTCTCAGTCTGAAATGGTTCAAATTTATCATCACTATGCATAAAAAATGCTCCAGTTACGCATGTTATAAGCTAGTCCTGGTGGAACATCATCCTCCCCATTGTTTAGGTTTGGAAACTCTTATGCAAAACCAAAACCTGTAAAGACAAAAGAGCAGGCTCAGCCTGTCTGACAATCCTACTGACCCAAGAAGCAAAACCTAGCAGTGGATACTGTGTTCTGATGTGCTTATGCATCTTATATTGCATATCAACAAAAAATACCCCTGAAAGCAAAGCCACGCTGGGGGCCTGATCCCAGATAATTCTTCTAGCCTGTAGGTTAGAATTCATTTTTCGATGTATGCAGGATGAAAGTTCAGCCCAGGTCTTTCTTTTCATTCTTCACATGAACATCTTTATTACTTGGGTCTGGACTTGGCTTTCTTAAGTCATTCCAGACTTTGTTGCTGGTTTCTAGTATTAGCTGTAGTATTATATGTCAAAGCAAAGCTAGTCTGTGTTGGAGCATGTCCCTACCCAGGGCAAATGTTGTGTAAGTTTTAATTTGTTTTATCTGTTGAAGTCTTCCAACATGCTGCATTTCTTTTTATTCCATTTAAGTACTGTGCAAGAAGCACATCTGCAGAATTAAACTGAGAGCCTTGGTGTACTTTGAAGAAATCTCCTTTGAGTGACCTGCATACATGGCTAGTTTTAGCAGCTGGTTTCTTCTCCACCTCTCTTTTATCTTTATTGGAAAAAAAATGGAATTCTGTTACTCTACAAACAATCGAGTGTGTTCTGGGTAGGTCTAGACAAACATACAATAGAAGTGAACAGTAGAAGGGAAATGTAACACCAGCTCAAGTAAAAACATATTAAAGTAGATCTCTTAATTGAAGATTTCTTTCTGAATGATTATTCTACACAATGGTGTTACGCCAATAAAGCTAAGAACTCATTAAGGAAATGTGAGATGTTTGTCCTAAGAACTTAAAAGGTAAAGGAGATTTTAATCTGATGATGTTCAAAGTTAGAGGAAGAAAAATAAAATAACCCATTATCATTTTATACTACAAAACTAATTCTTTTCTTGATTGCATATGGCTCCCATTGACCTCTGAGAGCCATTTCCACAGATCTGCTACGAGAATGTTGCCCTAATTATATAACTAGTAGGAGAAAATACATAAATTATCCTGTATGAGCAAAGAGAGAAGCTTTATACTGCAGTTAAATCCAAGAGGTTGATGTACCTTATAAAGATTAATTTTCAATAAATGGGTCTGTACCATGGGGTCCATCCATCCCCCAGGAGCAAACTGCTCCAGCACGGGTACCCCATGGGCAGCAGCGCCCCTCAGGCCACCTCCTCTACGGGCTGCAGCTCCAGCCTGGGGCCTGCTCCCGCGGGGGCTCTCCATGGGCTGCAGCCTCCTCCAGGCCACATCCACCTGCTCCACCAGGGCTGCAGCATCTGCTCCATGTGGGACCCATGGGCTGCAGGGGGACAGCCTGCTCCACCAGGGGCCTCTCCACAGGCTGCAGGGGAACTTCTGCTGCATGCCTGGAGCACCTTCCACCCTCCTGCTGCACTGACCTTGAGGGCTGCAGGGCTGGTTCTCACTCCTTGCTCTTGCAGCTGCTGTTGTTCAGAAGTTTTATTTCCTTTTCCTAAATCTGCTCTTCCAGAGGCACAAACAACATCACTTATTGGCTTGGCTCTGGCCTGCTGGAGCTGGCTCTGATCTGACACGGGGCAGTTGCGGGGCTCTGCTCCTGGAGGCCACCCCTGAACCCTCGGCTACCAATATTTTGCTATGTAAGCCCAGTGCAGTAAACTAACACACCATTGTTACCACAGTTTAAAAACTAAAGTGCCTGCTGAATTTTCATCAGACATTTCTGTTATAGATAGGATTGAGAATATATATATATATGTATATATATATCAAAAGTGACAATTCTGGAATTTGCTTGGATTTAGACTTAGGATAAAATCTGAGATTTTGCATGAAAAAAATCTTTAAAATATTCTGGATTAGTTTCGCAATTAGGTGGGGTTTAATATTTGTGATATATATTTTGAATCTTCTGTATAATCTGACAAAAAACTCATCAAAATATTGTCCATAAATAAATAAATAAATAAATAAATAAATAAATTTCAGAAAATGGGAAGTTACCACTGGGAACACCAGTACACTTTGTTCATTTCTGATGGAATTTCAATTATCTGTCTAATTGTTGGTTTGATTAAGAGATAAAATGACATTGGATATTCTATTCCTAACAGTTACAGTGTTCATCTCTCAAAAAAAACGGTGAGACCACAGAAAAAAATATGTTTCTCTTCACTGAATTTTCCTCCGAGTCTTCCACATGGCCTTCCTGTGACACTTGTATGTGGTTGACTTTTTTCTTCCTTCCACATAGTGAGAAGAAAAAAACAAACAAATAAATTTACCTAGAGATCAAAAGGTTCAGCAGAGTGCTTTTTAAAACCACAATAAACTACAGCCTATGTTTCAGTGTCTTAGGTAAACAAAGTAATTATCATTTTATCTTAATTGTTACTAATTTTATTAAACTGGCTGCATAACTAAGTTAAAATGACACACTGTAATTTGTAAACAAAGCTGAGATAGATTTGTATTTAATTTACACAATTTTAACAGCATTTTTGTGTCTAACTGGACAGTTCCTTTTAATGCTGTTTCTTTTTTTTTTTTTTTTTTTTTTTAATCAGTTTCCAGGCAACGCAAGATGTAAGATTTGCTTAGAGTATATAAAAGCTACTGATAGAAGTCATAGTCTATGTTAACACATATCAAACAAAATGGAATCTTGTTAAAATAACTGTCAATTCAGTGCTTTTATCCTGATAAAAATATTCCTAAATACAGTTGTCTGAGCTCTGTTCTGTCCATATGTTATTTTTTTTATTATTATTTGATTTTTTTCTGAACATGGGTGAAAATTTGTGACATTACTTGAAATTAGAGAATTTAATGCTGGAGTAGGTTGACACTTCTGAACCTGTTTCAGGTAGGCTCACTTGTTTGCATAGGGCTGCCAGAATAGCTTGACAACGGACGGTTTTTGAAAATGAATTTTTACCTTCATATGTTACAATTTAGCTGAATATTATTGCATTTTCAGAGAACATATTGAGTTACAGTGCCTACAAATGTATAGCATATACTACATATAAGGCATATTTAGAGAAATTATTCATTGTTAGCGGTTTACCACATAATTCTGAATTGAAAATACAGTCTCAATGCTAGTTGATTTATAGAATAAAGGGAAAAAAAAAGTCAAACAAATGTTTTGTAAAAAATTATTGGTTTTGACTGAGCTCTGTTGATCCCTGGTTACTGAATTGTGCTATTCTACCTTTCTTCCTAAGAAATCTTACTCTATGCATCTTTCCTGATAAGACTTTATTTCACTCCTAAAGGTTTTATTTATTTATTAGTCATCATCCCTCAATTCAGCAGTTCAGGTTTAATCTCTGCTATACTGATTATGGTTCTGTCCTGAATGGTATATATAGTCAGGTCTTGATATGGCTTGGTAAGTAGTGTAATGATCCAAAGAAATCTCCACTTCCATTCCCACTGCTATTTTCCATATTAAACTCCCACTTCCCTCTTGCTGCAAAAGGAGCTGGAATAATCTGAAACAGAGGAACACCTCTGTTTCACATGCACATATGAACCCGTATGCACACACTTAGGGAGTAGTATAGTCAAAAGAGTATACTAAGTATCCCTTTCTTTAGTTACCTGCATCTGAGATGAGCTTGGATTAGACAACAAATGAGAAAACATATTTTTAATGCATTCCTTGAGAGGTATAACTTTGGCAGTTTGATGCTTAATAGGGAGTTTAGGATTTATGCATAAGTAGAATAGGTGCAGTGAATGACAGAAACAACCATTTTATTGGGAAATGTACTCTCTGCATTAATAGTACATATAATTTTTAACCAGTCTGGTTCTTTGAACAATTTGTTCCAGCTAAGAACGGATTGAGCTGTTCTTTGAATCACTCTTCAGCAGGCAGTGCAGTGTGAGTTTATGATGACTTTTCTTTGTGCTGTAGCTGAGTTCATTTAAGGTAAAACTTGCTGAAGCGCAGAAGGTTTGTAAAGGTACTGTGCACTGCCTACAAGTAGGCTTAATATGAAGGCCTTTATGTGGGCCTTATGTATTGCATTTAAGCAATTTACACATGCAGTTTTCTAGTAAATTATGGATTGTTTTCATTTGTGTATCCATTCTTGTTGTTTAAGTGCTAATCCTGCTCTGTATATAGAATTCAGGGAACTGAATGTGAGGCTGGTCATTGGAGGTTTTCCTCTTATCACTGAACTGCTGTGAGACTTAGAAGCTTGCTAGCTTGCAGGAGGCTAACTGGATGTACATGTAAACCAAAAGTGCTAGCTGCCTTGATTATTCTTGGGGAGCAGTGCAATTTGTAGGTATAACATTGAGAGATATGTTTGGGTCCAAGGCAGACCAAGAGAGGTCTATGAGTTATATTTATAATTTAAAACACTTTTGAATATACAGACATCACTATTTCCATGAATTTTCTGTAGATTCCAGCAGTCTGTGGTCTTGACATGAACCGATTTATAAGAACAAATTAAGAATTACCAAGCCTGATGCAACTTCAGGATTGCATAACTATAAGATTTTACTTTTTCCTTGTTAGGGGTACTAGTCCTTTTGATTCTACACTACAAGGGTCTCACTGCAACTATTGAGAACCAAAAGTAGAAGTCATAATTGCAGTTTAATGAAACCAATTTTAAACATTCCTTTTATCTCTGCTGCTATGTTTATTGTCACAGTTCAAGTTTTCTCTTGAAAGAGACAAATTCAAGCCATTTGCTAACCTGTTCATGCTAAATGTCACCCTGTAAAATAAGTAGCTTTGACAAATCTGCCCCCACTCTACTACCCTAGCACGTTAAAAATATCACAATCACATTCCTGCTTTTTGAAATGGAAAAGGTGACTGTCATTTGTCATTTCTGCTGAAAAGTACCATTATGCTTCTTGTAGGAACTCTGGAGAAGCTCTGAATTTCAGTTAATATCTTAAACAACACAAAACCCCATTATTGAGCAAGTATTTATGGAATTTCTGTGTAGTGGGGCTCAGGTAGCACCAATGGCAGGATTTCTAAATTTGTTTAAAAAGTAAGGGTGAGATCTGAATAACAACCACTTGCCTAATATGCACATTTTCCAGAAAAATGCCAAACTTTCACACAAACACAGCTTACCTGATGATGCATAAACATGGAGATGTTTACCTCGAAAACTATTTAAGCAATTTAAAAGCTAGTACTCCCCATTATATGATAGGAACATAAACATCTGATGGATGTTTAGGTACCTAGTAGTTACCTAGAGCCATTTGGGATACACAAATGAAGATGCCTAAGTCTCCCAGGGAGCCCAATTTAGTACATCTGTTCTAAGACTGCCTAGTAAGACTCAAAAACCTGGAGCTCACCAAAAGGAAAAGAATGCAGCAATGGCCACTTTTACCCAGAATTGCCATAGGAAGAAAAGAATATACATCCTTTGCTTATTAACCTGATGCTGGGTTATTCATCTAGAAATACGTGTGGAAGCTTCAACTGCCTGAAGCTGGGGAGGTTCAGTTCTGTACCTCCCAGCTTCCAAAGAGACAAGCTGGGACAGAAGATGCCATAGGCATAGTCTGGGGGATTTCATCCCCCTCTAACATGTTGAAGGCACTTCTAAGCAGCCGAGTGGGTAAGGTTCGAGTTTCAGAGACAGAGAAATAGACCAACCACCTGAATTTGGATGAGATGGGATGGAAAAAACATTTTGTTCTCTACTGGAATAATGGACCTGGTTAATTTGTTCTGGTTAATGTTCTTAAAACTGTTTTTGTGAAGGGAGTGATAGAGACTATCTAAAAATATTAATCATCTGCACCCCATTTCCCCTTTTCCCTACCCCAAAGAGAGAAAAAGGAAGCAAGAGCTGCCCAGATTACAGCATTGGTTTATGAGTGGATAATGCAATGATGATTTCTGCACAATATGAAATTATAATTAGATAGCATCCAGCTGGGAAAAATGGGCAACTTATAGCTCCCAGTAGTAAGATGGTTACCTAGATTTTATCCAGCCTTTTAAATACCCAACACACATACATATTCACATAGACTGCAAAAATATCAGCCACAAAATTACATGCACAAAATTGCAGTGAAGCTTTAATAGATCTCTTTTGGAAACTCTAGTTTTCAGCTTCTTGTTAAAGTCTGCCCTTCAGTCCTCTACTTATTTTAACGCTTAGCTTTCTGCCCTGAACATTGTGTTAGCCGTATAATGGATGCTATGATACCATGGCTTTATTTCAGGCTACAACTGTGCTGGCAGCCAATCAGTGTGTGCCCCGGTGCCCTCATTTGAAATAAGCTGCAGCCTGTGGCTCCTTCAGGTATATTCTGTCAATTTGGTATGAAAAATGATAAGGGACGAACTCTGTCTTCTGAAGAACTGATGCAAAAGGTAGCAATATTGCTTGACCCTAGGGACTGTTGGATGGCTGCTTTGTACTCTAAAAGAGCTGAAAGAAATAACTTGGCTTTGGGGGGGTTTATGTCTACAAGGTAGAATATGAAGTACCTGATGAGGAAGTTATGGTTCAAAGGAAGGTTACAAAAATAACATCAGCCATCCTAAACTTATCTAAAAGATTTACAAGAAGTCTGCTACAATGTGTGGGTTTTGACCTCCAGGAACACTAAATTTTATTCATCTTGTGCTGGGGAACAAAACACACTTGGAGCATTAAATCTACTTCATTTTTGTACTTGAGTGCTTATGGGATTTGGAGCAGAGGTTTAGATTATAAGGAAATAGTTGTCAAGTGTAAAGTATAATTAAGACAGTTTTGGTGCCAGAACTAAGATTTTATTTTTCCTGTGGACCAAGGAATTTAGTTTCTCTCAGCTCTTAATATAGAGAGGGTGGGAAGGAGAGTATTTTTTTCTTTTATTAGAATAGTCAAAAATGCACTAATACAACAGTCATGTTGCATGAACTGATAGTTTTACAATGCTGACAGTCTACCATGTATTTTCCTCCTGTTTGGGACTTGACCTCATACTTTAAAAATCTTTTGTGTATTTGGAAATTTTCCTTTGTACTCACTGTCAGTTTAACTAGCCTCCCAGTGTTATATTTCAGGTGCTGCACACAGAGCAAAAGCCTGCAAAATACATGTATCTACGTTCCCTTGCAAACTTTCAAACCACTGCAGTTCTAGAGTTATATAAAAACCGTAATCTATTTTACTGAGTTATGTACCAAAGACATAAGAGTACCTCCAGTCAAGGATTTGAACTTAATGTATTATATGATATACAACCTAGGACAAGACTTATCCTAAGAACTTGTAGTCTTCATATAAAACCAAAGAGTAGATAAAAGTGGATTGGATGGCAGAGGAAATGATGATCAGAGAGTGGTCAGAGACAGTGTGTGAAGGAGGCACTGAACTCTTTTTTGCAGTTCAGTGACCTATACAGACACATAAACAAGTAGTAGGCCTTGTCTTTAAGAGCCACCAGCATAAATCAATAGGCATCAGTAGTTACTTTACAGGACTGAGCTCAGAAAAAAAAAAAATAAAAAAAAAATTGCATCATGGCATTGAAATTACACAGCAGCATCCTTAGGTCTCAGATGTTCAGCAGTCTCTGGTGATTTTTACCTGGAAGAGGCAAGTCCTCTGAAACTGACAGACATAAATATTGGAGGGTATTTGTGGTACCCTTGCAAAGCCCTGGGAGGTGTAAGGAGATACAATTTTTTCTGTCCCTTCTCACTCAACTGCACTCAGTATACATTGTTCTGTGCACATAAAAACCAAAAAAGTTGCAGCTCATTTATTTATTTATCTGTTTGATTCATGTAATTGTGTAATCCAGCTTGCATTGTTTGGTGGGACAGAAGGAGTGTGGGTGACTGTGGGAGGACATTTGTTTCCTGTAGGAACTGCAGTAGGTGAGGACGAAGATGTGTAAGACAAGGAGGCACAATGTAAAAGAGGAAATCTGTGATAGAATCACATCTCTATTTATATCTGTGAATATACAGGGAAATATTAATAATGTTTCTCTCTTAAAGAAGGAAAATCATCTTTATTATATGTCACAAGAAAGAAACGTGTCCTTCCTGGTATGTACATATGGGAAACAGGATACTTGCTGTGTGATGGCTTAGTCAAGCTCCACTAAATCATTAGCTTTGCCATTGTCACTGGGAGAACACACTTCAGAAATTTGTAGTCAGATGTATAGAAACATTTAGATACCAAAATATTTTGAAAGACATTTGGAGGACTTACCCAAAAAAGCAGAAGCACCACCACCCTCAAAACAGCAAACAAACAGCAACAACAACAAGAAAAAATGACAAAACAAACAAACAAACAAAAACACCAAGATTTGGATTTAGTGCATCTTCCCTTGATGCAATTTCCCTTGATTCCCTTAAGAATTTGTAAATACCCTTGTCACTTTTGGAACTAAATAACCTGAGGTTAGGTTTTAGCACCTAAACTGCTAAAACACACTTCAAGATTTTTCAGGGTCTAACTCTTCAGCAGGACTCAGGTGCTGTAGTGCCACCCACACTATGCTTATGCCCAGGATCACCTACCAGGTTTACCCAGGAAAGCTCTCAACAAACTGGTAATCTCCACCACACAGCTCCCCAAAGCAAATTGTGTTAATCCGGCAATTCACATAGGGCAACTGACTCCATCTATACAAGAGCTCAATTTTTAAGAGAGAAGTTGAAGAAGAATGAATTCAGCCATCTGTTGCCATTTGCTCTTTTACTGTAGATACAACGACAATGTTGATGTGTATGTGAGCAGAGTAATGCACACAAAACCCATGCTTAAACCCATGTGTAGACCCAAAGATAAGATACAAAGAAAAGGTACAAAGATAAGGTACAAAACATCTATCTAGTTATACTTTTATAAACTGAAACAAACCTGTACTAAAAGTAATTGAACATTTACAAATAGAGTCTAGTCTGGCACATTCACCAGTGTGAAGTGGTGCAACCTTATACCAGGCAATTAAGTGGTCCATATTTTGGCTCAGAGTTGTTTCCACCTCTGGTAACAGCAGCTAAAAGTAGATGTCTGATCTAGCTGAACAGTTCAGAGCTCCTGAACCAGGTGCATAGGAGACCTGTGGAAACAGAGAATTATCTTGATAGAAAGCATCCCACAATATTGGTCCCATATATTACAAGAAAAAAAAAAAAGAAACAAGAAAAAAGTGAAATGTTATGTATTTGTTCTCTGAGTCAACATTGATGCAATGATTGAGCTGCATTAAATAAATATAAATAAAATAATTAAACATAAACACAAACACAAACACAAACATATATTACTTCACCAGTAACATACAATGCCAATCTTTGTAGACATTTACAGGGAAATACTTCACAACTAAATTTGGTTGTGCAAGACCGTCAGTTTCAGATAGCAAAAATCAAAGTCAAAAAATTGTCTCTTACAACAGGAAGACTAAGAGCAAGCATATAAACTGTATCTGAGTGACACATTTTGTACCAGTCTTAAACATTTATTTCCTATTCAAGTAAAATAAAACTCATCAAATAATCATCCAAAAAACTCAGCCTCACTTTTGTTTTTCAGAATGCCTCTTAGTGTCTATCTATGTATCTGTTTTCCATCTTCTATCTAAAGTTAGTTTCAAGATGACAAATTATGGAACTATATAACCTTAGGTATAGGAACAAACACAGTGTACCTTTGATGACATAAAGTCAACACCTCCTATTTGTCATCGTAGAATTGGCATTGCTGAAATGTGTAAAAATAAAGGAACATCCATGGCAAAGGGAAGACTGCCTTCTGGAGCTCTTCACTACAGACCTAGAAAAAACTAAGGGAATGGTCATATGATGTTTTGAGGTGATATTATTATAAATATTTTTAATTTTAAAGTTTTGTGATTATCTTTAAATAAATTAATAAAGTGTATAAAGCATTTAAATACATGCTTAATTGATTAAATGAATGAATGACTGATTATCCACAAAATATCTTTTATAGTTAATCTATTTCTTTATGCAATGATTTCAGAAATAGTTATCATTTTATTGCTACCTTAATACAAAACGTTTTAAAGCAACCTCAAATGCAAATGAAGAAGTTGCTGTTGGCTTCTGCCATATGTAGTCTCTGACACAAGAGTGGAAATGTCTCCAAGTGGCAGTGCTCGTATCCTGAGAGCCACTTCAAAGCAAAATGTCCAGTTAGTTCTCATGTAAGATTCTTCTCACATATTCTCAGCCACAGTGCAGGGAAAACTGTTTTGGTTACAGATTCCTTCGATCTACAAAATAGATAGTTCCGAATAGAGACATTTTCTACAACTTTTATAAGCGTTTTCTTATATATAAGAAAATAAATAAAGTACAATAAAGTTCATCAATCAAGAACTGAAGGGACTGTCTTGGATCTATGGGGGTAATTCAGTTTGCTTGACTGCCACAACACATTTGAAAAAATCTTGAACAAAGAAATGAAAATGCTGTGTTTCAAACTGATAGGACCCATAAAAGGTTCTTACCAGGTGAAATTACCTTCTCAGGAAATGTATCTTACTAACAAGATAAGCAGTTTGAAATAAATTAGCGCTATTATTATATAGCCATAAGTAAAACCAAGCATGTTACATCTCCAGTAACTGGCATTAACTCCAGTACTTGATGCTTGTTTTCCTTTTATTGCTATCAAAGTAGTATTTTTATTTATTTATTACATTTTATTGGTATTTTTGGTTCTGTTCCCAGGGAATGCTAGGAGAACAGGACTGCATGGAAGAGAAATTTATAGAACAAAGCCATGATTTCCTTCAGTCACTGCACATCCACAGGGAAGAGTAATTTGTGGAAACATGGAAATGGAGGAGTAATGGATTTCTCTGTCAAAATGATGAGTGAAAGAAAGAAGTAATTACCATTAATGCACTTCAATTATGGCTCAACGGTTTTTTAGCTGTATGTTCCCATTTAATTTTCATTTAAAACAAAACAGTTGCCACAGACCCAGAGCTAAAAACAGAAATCCCTTTTAGCTACTGGCAAATTAGCTAGTAAAGTTCTTATTATATAAGCAGAGGGAAGATTGGCTTCTTCCAGGCAAACACAGGAAGTGCTTGTTTGTTTCAGGCACTACTCTTTCTCCCCCCAAACTCACAGTTGAACTTTATTTCCAATGTTATAATCAGCTAAGCATGATAATACTTTTTTCTGGTTCCTATTTAGCTTTCAAAGCCCTCACAGGATTTCTGTCATGGATCAGTGGCACCTTCCAGGAGGGAGTGAGGTCAGTGGACATCCTTGATATACAGGAAGGCATGTTCTATTAGAAAAGGGAAATGTTTTCAAATCCCTCAGATCTTAAGCTACTAAAAATAAACTAATGAGCCTTAAATTAACTTTTTTTTTTTTTTTTTTTTTTTTTTTTTTCCCACAGCTTTTCCAAGCCAAAAGAAAAGTATTTATTATCTGGGAGTGACATGCAGGAAATTAGGCTTATAAATTGTGTTTAAATGATTATAGTTTCCAACTTTCCTTAATTCTAATCTCAATATCAGTCTGTTGTAGAGTATATGTTTTAACTTCAGTGTTTTTTTAAAATTGTTTCTCATAGCACTGTGAGAAATATTTGTAGTGGAGGAGCTCCAAAAGACACATGCTGTAGGAATCACCTTTCTATCCCTATTTGACTGTCTGCGTGGAACAGCTGTGAATTGGTGTTCACATTCAGTGTTACCTCTCTACATTCCTCCAATAACCAAAATGAACTTGATAAATTATCTGTACTTTTGAAATGCTCCAGAATGAAGTCAGAGCTGGGATACCAGCAAACAAATTAATATCTGAACGAGTATCAATTTGTTTGGTGAAACTCATCCATACAGTGTCATCCTTACACTGAATTTCTATCCATGTTGCACACTGTGCCCTTGTGTGTTTGCAAGAGCTACACTAGCTCTGTTCTACTGCCTGTTAGAGCCACAGGTGATTCAAGCTGGGGAGTGTTTGATCCATACACATCAAAGAAAGAGAGTTCCTGGCAGAGTTTGAAGACCAGCAAGCATTCCTCCACAGTGCCTTGGTTTGGGGCATGTCTGTCCCAGAAGGTACTTTGGATGTGGCCTCATTTTGGGGTGATGATGAGAGAATAGGAATTTGAGTTATGCCACATTAGCTGACCTCAGGAACAGAGAGTTGGCTCATTTTATTTGGTACTATAAACATGCTGAACAGATAAGATGTTAAAGAACATCAGGCTATTTTTTAATGGGTTCCACTATGACACTTACAAAACCTCTTTGGAACCCTTTCCACGTTGCGTTACCTACAGAGAGAATGACACTGAAGTCAGAGGTATTGCTGGCCCAACTACTCAGACGTGTGAGTTTATGAACAGGTCTTATATTAATCAGTTCGTCACAAGCACAAAAACCCATATGGGTTGGTACCTGTCCTTTGCATTGAATTTTTGAGCTAGCTGTTACCAGGTTGTACATTGCAAGCCAACTCTCCAGATCAAAAGGGAGTGAGAGATGTAAGTCATGGGCAGAGGAGGACTTTGGAGTGATATCATTCTGGTGTAGGAAAAGTTACAAATGAAAGTAAATTAAAGACTACAACAGCCAGAAAACTTACTACAGCTAGCTACCAGCTACAAAACTCTGTACATTAACACAAGCTTCAAAAATTCAGAATTTCTGTACTTGTGGAATCGTAAGAAATTCAGATAGATGAATGTGAGTATGAGACCAACAAGCTGTCAGGGAGTGCTTCCAGATCTTAGTAAATCTGGACCAAATCATGGTGAATAAGAATAGTTCATGCCTTGGGCTAAGGACCCAGCCCTCTTGCAACATCTTTGCCTTTAAATGCAGTCACTAATGGCTGAATCCCACAAAGTCATCACAGGGACATTTAAATGAAATCACTGCAAAACAGTGTCTGCAGAACTCTATGTACTAGAGTCTAAAATCCTTTTAATTGAAAATACAGAAGAAAGTCTGTAACTTCTAAATGTCAGAACACAGTGCTGAGCCATTTACAATGACATGAGTTTGATAGAGTGGGTGAGATGATCCCATTGTTTCCCTGTGAAGACTTTTCTTTCTTTTTCCTGCCTTTCCATGGAAGATCTTGGTGTTTCTTCCTCCACCTGCAGAGTTCCTGGAGGAAACTGACAATATTTCACACTAAGTTCAAACATACCATGTTTTTATCCTAAAGTTTATTTACATTTCTTGATTACACTTGTTCTGGCTCATTTCCTTTGTTTCATTCTTGCCAAAAAAACCTTGCTAGAGTGCTTGTCAGTTATTAATAAATTGAGTCAAACAGTAGCAAGTGTAGGTCAACAATTTTGGCAAATATTAATGAATGCCATTTTCATTGTTAGGAGATTTTTTGGCCCGTTTTCACATCAAACACAAATTCCAGCCCTTTAACATCTGTTTTTACTATATTCAAATTGGCATGAATACAAATGAAAGGAAAATGAGACTTAAAGATACATTTTCAACAAAAGATGCAGATACTCTAAGATATTTTTCAACAACAACAACAACAAATGTAATGAATAACTGAGTTTTGTTTGATTGACTGTTAAGTGATTTTTCATAAATCATGAATCATGAAATGAGAAAGAACAAATATCAGATTAGGCCTTGTGAGAAACTAAGGGAACACAAACAAACAAAAAAGCAAACAGCAAAAGCAAACAAACAAACAAACAAACAAACAAAATACTTAGTAATGAAATTCTAGTGACAGGCAATCAACTGTTGCCATTGAAGAATTATTTCATTCAGTTATAACAATTACATGCATAGTTAATAAATAAATAAATAAATAAGGATTTTATTTATTTTCTGAATGTACCCTGAATTAACTTCAAACCTTTGTGTTGTTTTTAGATGTTGTTTTATAGCCCTCATTATAAATTTGGAGCTTCCCATGACACAGTGTGTCCAAACAAGTCATTACAACCTCTGGAATTTAATTAGTTCTCTGAAGCTTTCCACAACAATACATAGCTTTCACCCTCAGCTTTTCTTTGAGTTCTGCACAGTTCGACACCATCCGTTTAAAACTGTAAATTCAAGAGAACTGTAAAGTGAAGACAAGTAGATTTGTGCAGGTAACAAACAGCAGAACCTCTTCCCCTGACTATATATCTAGGAATAACTTTTGGCCCTTTGGCATTACTTTTTGTCTTCCTCTGTCACAGTATGAAATTATTATTACTATTAGTATTTTATGAAAATAATATTGTAAGCTATAGAAACCAACTTCTTTTCTGAGAATTAATATATATAATTATATATATAGAGAGACTATATGTCTATTCTAAAACAATAGAATAGTAATCTCTCTTTGTAAAGGTAGATTTTTCTAAGTATCCGTCTTCCACCCCAGGAAACCTCCATATCTGTGGAAATAAGACTTTGCTGTGTAATGCTTTTTCTGCTGCTAGTTAAAGCAGATTATTCGCCTTCCTCTGCTGAATCACACCATTGATTGTAATGTAGATTTATCTCTGCTGGGGGAGGACAGCATAATTTTTCTTCCAGATTCTCTTAGTGATCTATCCCAAAGACTCTAATTTTGAATCTAGAATAAACCACTGTGATCATCTAATGCAACTGATATTATAGTTCTTAAATATTATTACAAAATGTTTTTACATGTAATAAATTTGAGGAAAACAAAATCAGTTGTTGAGAAGAGGAAAAGTCTATATGTTTGTCCTTACCTAGTATATTCAAGAGACCTGGCTTCCTGAGGGCTACAGAAATCTTCGTGAATACCCCAGTCATGTGAGACCATACCTCTCTTCCACTGGACAGATAAAATGGAAGGCAACATGCCAATATATATGAAAATAGTTCAAAGTCAGCACCTGAACCTCTGTAATAAAAATGCAGCAAGTCATTAGGAAATGTATGAAATAATTAGGGCATAAATAAGTACATTAGGACATGAAAAGGAATTGCTACTGATATTGAGATAGTACAACACAAACGGGAAAGGGGTAAAAAGGGAAAGAAATAGATTCCTCTCCCCCCCCCCCCCATTAATTTTACTTTGTAGCCTTCTTTTCTCCTGGAAGGCATTATTCATTAATGCTACATTGTGAACATGTTGGATCTTAATTTATTAATTGTATTCATAGAATTCTTTCTTGTCAAATCACAAATGTTACCCATACTAACAAAGAAGAATGCAAACCTCCCCTTTATGAAAAGTTAGCAAGTCCAGGCTGCCTAGGCTCTGACCAAGAAAGATCTGTAGTTGTGTCTTCAGTATAAATTAAAAGTGGGTTTCTGGATACTGAAATCTGTCCCATAATGCTAGTCAGAACAATCAGATATTTCACCTCGGCATACTAGTGATATTCTTAATAACTGGGGAGTTAGAATAGGCCCAAAGACCATAGCCATTTGGGGTGTGAAAACAGCATTTAAAAGGGCAATTAGCTTTAACTGTATGAACGTAGACCATTCTGTGTCATTTGGTCTCAGGACCAGAAAATGGTATCAGGCATATTCAATTCACTTGTCTAAATGCACTTTAGCCCCTTTGAAGACCGGACATTTGTATTGCTCTGGCAGATTCTGAAATTCATAGACTTTTTCAAGTGAATGTTTGCAATTGCCAATGTTATGTCAGGAATGTATTTAAACAACTAAGACTGTCTGCTTTGGTCTCAGGGACACAGCCTGAGTATACAGCTGAGTATCCTTTTAACAAAAAAAAACCTCTCAGACTACATTTCTAACTTTAACAGTGTCAACTATGCACTTAGAGAAAAAGACTGCTAAATTCTGTAAACTTTATTTCTGAAAAATTAGATGGGAGTCATGAACAAGCTGCTCCAGGAAGAATTCACTGCCTTTTTGAATAATCCATTGAACCTTCAAGTGCTCTTAAGTAGCATTAGCTGGCAGTTCCAACTGCACTTTCTAGACCTGAACCAGATGACTTATTAAAGTAGTATTTAGTTACAAAAATACTTCCCTGTGAATTAGGAAAACATCTACTTTGTGTATGTAAAGATTCCAAAACTAACCACTGCAGTTGGTCTTTAATTTCATATATTCATAAGCAAGCATAATAGAATAGCTGCTATTTTGAGGGCATTTTAAAATATGATACTTTTGGGAAGGAAAATAATGTCTTTTCAATATGTTAAAGTACAGGTTATTTTCCCAGTTGCTTTTGTGCAATACATAGGTTGATCTAATGAGGAATAAGGACTTGTAGGCAGACAAAGCAACTTCTCAGGTTTCCCTGTTCAAAGGGAAAAGGAGAATGAATTTAAGAAAACGAACAGTCTTTTCCAGGGTGGGCGATAACATTCTCTATTATTGGTAGTATGTCTCCTAGGGTCTCCCTAGATCATATTTTTGGGCAGGAGACATCACATTTCCATAAAAATCTTTATGGAAAAGAGGGAAAAATTGTCTGGCCCTGGGACAGGAACTAGAGCTAATATCTTCTCCCTTTCTTTGAAAAACAAAACCAAAAACAAACAAAAAACGAAATATCCACAGAAAACTAGAGATACTGGGGTAAAAAAGAGGTGAATGGGGAATGCCATGAAACCTAGTTTTTATGCCTATAAAGAAGAGCCCATGAAGATGAAAGCCTTGACATGACGTTTATCTGCTAATATGTAGAAATGTCTGCATTTACATCTGGGAAGAAAATGTAGCCTCCCTTCTCAGATTTTGAAACACACAGAATTTTGAGACACAGAAATTCAATCCGTATCTATAGGGGGCAATACATTTTAGCAAAGACCTCTTTGATTTCTAAATGGGAAATGGGAATCACACCCCAAACATCTCTTTTGTTTGTTTGTTTGTTTATAAGTGTTAAACTACTGATCTTACAAATACATGGGTGTCTATATACACCTGAACCAGATGACTTGAGATGGCTACAAATAAATGTAATGAATTACATCCACCATTTGCATATGGATCACAGAATCATGCTCAGGCCCCAAACTGTGAATTTACTTTTTTTTTCTGTCAACCCCAAAAAGTACTTCTGAAGCAGTAGTAGTCGGTAGTTTATGTATTTACGTATTTAGAATGTAATTGATCACATGGTTTCATTCAGTTTAGTCCAAGAAATGGTTCCAAACCAAAGAAAACTGTTTCCCGGGCACTGGAAACAGTGAAGCTTTGTTTCTAGGTATTCTATCACATGGCTAAATGACTTTGAAAGAACAGTACTAAAGCTTCTGCATGACCTTACCCTTGAGTAGACACTGGAGAGGTCAAAATAGCTTAAGGATAGGCAAGAGGCAAGGGGTGAGCTCTCATTTGGTGCTTTCACATTGTTATATTCCCGAGTTTAAAGTCAAACATTTCACCATCAGACTAAGTCCTTTTCCATAGGGAGGAATTAATACAAAGTATATCCAGCTATATATTTTCATCATTTTTACAGGAATTTCAGATTTATTTATTTTTTTAAAATCTCTTATTAGGTAATAGATTTAGTTCAAATTCACCCCTAAGTTTAAATGTTTGGGGTGATGAAAGGAGATAAAGAGACAAGCAACTCACATGATCCAAGGGATTATTTGGCTCTTGTTTCCATAGGTAATATTCTTGATCTGAGAGGGGGAATAGCTATAGATTAGACTAATTTCTCTAAATGATATAAGAGTCTCAGAAAACTAAGAAGAGTATTTATAGTTTTTAACTTTTTTGTTTTGTTTTGTTTTATTTTATTTTTAGCACTCTACAATAAATTCTACAATTCTACATAAATTCTTGACTTTTCTGTCAGAGCAGTTACATTTTCTGGACTTTGTCATTGGCTCCCTTTGCCAGAGGGAGATCAGTCCAAAATCCAGGATCCAAATGTTCGAGATCTTTTTGCAAGTTTCTATCTACATCTACTCTTCCATCAAAACTTTACAACTATGGGATTTTTTCATGATTACATTAAAAACAAACCACTCTGTTTGCCCAATTTGTAGGTTATGTGCCATTTCATACAAGACCTCCGCTAGCTAGGCATTGTCAGTGAAATCATTATGAACAGAGCTGAGGCATTTCAGTCTGTTCTAGAACTGGTGGGTGGGGGAGGGTTATCTCATTTTCCTTCTTTTTCTGCTTTTCTATTTCTTCTTAAGAAAACATACATGTAAGGCAAGGTACTTAAGCAAACTGACAAAACTGTATTAAGTATTGCTTTCTCCTGGAAACAGGTGCCAGTGAAATCTTGAATCTTTGAATAAGTCAACTAGTTTCCTTTTAATCTTTCTTTATATTCTATATCAGAATCCTGCACCACTTTGCTGGATTGTCTTTACTTCTAATGCTGGCAGAAAAGTTAAAAAAAAATCTTTCTCAATTCTCAAAATAATTCATAGAAGGATAATGCAGTAGCAAGTAGTTTCACTGAACTAATTATATTGCCCTGTTAGAACCTGGTAATCTTTTCTGCCCACATTTGCTTTCAGCCATGCAAATAATAAGTGGTTATTTATCCTTAGAATCTTAAAAATCCAGTAATACAAACATGGGAAGGGAACACAGAACAGGTATTCTTGGAGAGGAAAAAGCATAACAAATATTTGGATAAAAGCTTACATACAGTGAAGGTCTAAAGGGAACAGAATAAACTAATTCCCTTTCCTTCCAGCTCACCAAGGGGATCTGTTTGTAGATTTTCTCCTGTAGATTTTCTCACATTTCTCCTGTGTGCTCCAGTATTCCCTTTGTTTATTCTGCTTTACCTGATCACGTATCTCAATGAAGTTAAATAAAAAGAGATGTTAATACTTTAACTATTGTAGTCCTGCCCTGGTTTATTATATTGGCACTATAGGTAAGTAAAACATTCTTTGGAATTAGATAGCAAAATAATAATAATCATAGAATCACAGAATGATTTGGGTTGGAAGGGTTTTGAAGATCATCTAATTCCAACTCCCCTGCCATGCTGGTTTGGAACCTGGACGGTGTCCACTATAATTATATTGCTACTATAATAGGTGTATTAGGAATCCACTATAATTATATTGCTATAATGATAAAAATAAATCAAAATCTGGAATGTTACCCTATCAAAATAATTGTCATGGAACTTCTCTAAAAGGTAACTTCTTAATTTCACTGATCAGTGCACTGATCAGTGCATTGATCTCATGCTGCACTTCTCATATACATGCTTCTAAGCATAACACAGTTTCATGGAATTGCCAGAAGTTTCACCTGTTTTTGTTCCCCTGGTGTATATTCTATCCAAAGCCTGAAAGACAGCTGTCTCAGGTGATGCTGTCAACACAGCTACCACTAATAGTGCTGATGAGTCTCATCAGTCTGCACAATTCATTTCACAGAGGTTAGACTTTAGAATTGCTGGGAAGATACGGCTTGTAAGGTAACACTTTGTTTTGCAATCTTATCCAGATGGTTTCTGTAGATTGCAGTGTGTGAGCTGAGCTGAATCAACAGGATGTCCAGCTCCCTCACCTTGTTCTCTCATTCTGTAGGATTAGGTATTCATCCTACCAAAGAAATAAATATGGACTAAGTACTATAAGAAAAGCAAAAGGAAAAAGAGAGACTTCCTTTCCTAGAAAACAAAACCAAATATATATATATATATAAAGCATATATATATATAACATATATATATAAAAATCACATAACACTTGCATAGTTATAAAAATGCTTGAATGGATTTTGACTATGTGTGGCAGCAGAAAAGACTGGAATGAAATTAAGTATTATAACAGTCTCATTTTCTCCTGTTTAAATCTTTACATGAATGCTTTAAGGTCATCATTCTCACACTGGTTAAATTAGGCACCTATAAAGTGTCATTAACAGAAATATTACCTTTAATTTAGCTTGGAAGAAAGTAATTTGTTATAATGTGTGAAAAGCTAGCACTTTATTAATTGCTATCCCAATGTAAAGTAAAAAAGAATGGGACTCCTGAGCTCTAAATGAGTGTCTAGTTACTTTTCTAAGAGGCATTAACTCCTTTGTAGTAAAGATCATATTTAATAATCTGCCATTTATCTGCTAACTGGAGTCAGAAGTATAATTTCTGGTTATCTCTGATGTGCCAGCTTGGCACATTTAGGCACAATTCGAGTCAGTGTTTACAAACTTAAAAACAGTGAAACAGACTTATTTTTAAATACATGACTTCATTAGTGTTTTCCAAAGATAAATACTGGTCCACCATTCTGAATTGTTTGGCTCAGGTGAAATCAGATAAAGCATAGACATAAAAAAGATGCTCATACTGTACACAGATTTAATTTTTTTTTTTTTTTTTTTTTTTTTTTTCTTCCCCTCTGCTTAAGAAATTTGTGCTATAATTTGCATGGGGGGGCTCCCATCCCCAAATGATTCAGAACTCCTTTCTTCTACAAAACAAAAACAAACAGTGTCAATCCACAGCCCAGCATGTGAGCAGCCCAACAATAATAAGCAAACATGTGCATGTGATGGAGCAAATCTACTGATAAGAAAAATATTTTCAGTGACTGGTCTGAAATTAACAACTCAATCCTGTTCCCAGTGAAGTTGGTATTGACACACCCCTTGCGAAAAAGACTGCTAAGTGGTGGTTTGATAACAATGGAATAACAATGGAGAGACAAAACAAACAAACAAACAAACAAAAAAAATAAGTTTAAAGGGCTCTTTGTTTCTAACGGAGAAACCACAATAGCCTTCCTGGAAGTTAGCAGCTGGAAGCTGAATCTTGGCAAATTCAAATGAAGAGCACTTTCCTAGCAGTGAGGTGGGTTAGAAGTGGGGACAGGAGAAGAATTGTATTCTTTAACTTTTGAAGACTTTATCTTGAGCTCAGATAGTCAATGCTGTGCTTTAACCAGGTAACTTCCATCCAAACATGTGGTTAAAGGGGTCTTAAACTTAGTACATGATCCTGATGTATTTTGGTGTTTAGGGGGAGCATGAAGTAGAAGGTCTGTGGCCTCTTCTGGTTCATAAAGGGTTCTCTTTGATTCCTGACTTCTGGAAAGAAGTAAATGGTCCATCCTGCCTTCTGTTCCTCAGTGCTAGGATCTGTTTTATGCAAGAGATTAAACTAGGAGAGGTAAATGTCGCTTTGGAATTCATGTCTGCTATTCAGTAAAAGGGAGACAAGGACTGCCTATAATAATTACTACAGTAACACTTATTCTGATATTATTCAATGTTCTTTTAACCACATTGCAGGCCTTTTATATGTCTGTCATTCTTCTAACACCATTGGGTACATGGTACAACATCGTCTTTGTTGGCCCACCAATCGCCTGGCACAACTGTCCATTAAGGACACATGCTGTTAAACCATTCAGTGACTTGCTAGGTAGCTGGCAAGTGAGGCGTTTGGAAATCAGTGAGGTTCACCCAGAGGGCAATGCATCCCTTATATTTTGCATATCTCTCTTAAAATGGGCTGCATCACTCTGAAAGTGGATATTCTTTACCACTGATTATAGGAGAAGATTTAACAACTACATATGAACATCTCCCAAAATTTTAGATTGCTAATGACAGGTGAGACAAATCTTGCAGGGGGAATTAATACTCTTCAGTGAAGATAAACAAATACTGTCAGTCCCTTCAAAGCCTTAATACGAATATAAATCCTTAGTAAATAGTTTGGGATCTAAGGTTCTAGGCTATATTTAAACAAGTAATATAAGTACTCTCACTGAAGTAAAGAGAACCAAAAGGAAGAAAGCAACATTTTTTTTCCCTTAAACTAGTAGCCCACCCCTAGTGTTTCAGAAGAATAAAATAAATACAATTAAGTAACTATTTGATACATTATCACTAGCAAAATTTCCCTTCTTGAAGCTGCTAATAATAGTTTAAGCCACAAGCACAATATTGTTTTATCTTCATTATTATCTTAAAGTGCATATTAAAATACAAGTAATACTATGCATAATAAAGTTATCAAGATTTTTCTTAAAATCAACAGTAGTGTTTGCTTTGATGATCTCCTAGGGCAAAAAACACACTACTTGGCTAAACGTTCCATGAAAAGATTTTTTCCATTCTTTTTTATGCTATTCAACATTTTTTTACACAATAGAAAGTCTATCAGAGCCTTTATCATCACACAAATCTCTTTTATACAGAACCAGTAATATAAACCCTGCTGTTGTCACCTATTTTGTGAATACTCTCACACTGCCCTTTCCTTCTTGACCATCTTTTAATCTTTATAATCCCTTCTAACATTTTTCTTTCTAACAAGGAAAGTATTTGGAAGCATTTAAAACTATTTCAGAAGTCCCACTGTTATTTTCTGTGTTGTGCCACTCTGTATTGCAAAACAGACATTTTAGTGATGATTCTGAATTTTATGATACATCTCTGATATACATACTTCTGACTCTACATCCTAACTCAAAAGCCAAGAAGATTTTAAAAGCTTGTCAAAATACAGAAAATCATGTCATTTAAGTTGTTATAGCTATTTCAGACTGCAACAGATAAATCTTTAACAATGGCTTACTAATTACTTCTTGGTTGTTACATCAATTATTTTTGCCTGTAAGCCTATAAGGTATACTATTAATTTAAATACTGTGTACTAGGAAGCAGCTAAACTTATTAATTTTCTAATCAACAGAAATACCTTACAAAACCTAGTTTTTAAAAAACTAAAAACTTTTTTTTTTTTTTAAATAAAAGCTAGTTTTTGCCAGCATTAAATTCACCAGAAATATGATTGCAATGAACATAAAACTTTTTGAAAAGTTTGTCTGAATTGAACCATTTAATATTTGTTTATCTCCCCCCACTCTGGGGGAAAGAGATAGAACAAGAGCAGAGATTCAGCTTTGTCTTTTCAGAAAAGGATTTGACCCCTTATCTTCCATCTTGCTGATGACTGGTTCAGTCACACAGGCTGGTGGTTAGTAGGGTATGTTTCCTTCATTCATTCTCAGAATTCTTTTTTATATGGAATAGCCAAATATTTTCTGGACAAGACAGACATTGATTCCTGGCAGAAATTTGAACAACAGGCACCAACATGTCTTATAGGAAGCCAGTCAGGCTATGGAGTCTTTATTGCCTCTTTGATGCCAGGCACAATAAAATTTTACTGTTCCATGCAAAAAGTAGCCTGTCCAACAAAAGGAATTGGAGCTTTAAGGCTTGTAGTTAGCACTTTCAACTGCAAGATATGAGGAAGAAGGATGTTACACACCCCAGTGAATTCTCTAACTGCAGACAGATGAGGTAACAAAGATCAACAGACTCATTAATCCATCCTCTTTTCTTGATTTTTCTCAAGGAGCATTTCACTGGGCATGAATGAAGCATTGAAAAGAAATAATGTGATTTTAACATTTCCTTTTTGTAATACATATATTTTTAAGTTTCTTTGGTTTAACCTGAATTGTTTGTTTTACTGAATAATATAAAATGTATATATATTTTTTAAAAATTTCATTTTTATTATTATTTTTTGCACAGACAGATTCACAGTCCTAAAAATATACTGCTGAGAGACTTGACCATCTAGCTGCCCAGTTTCTCTTTCATAGTTTTGACAGTAGGATTAAACAAAAAGATGGCACTGAATTTTGAAGTTATTTTGTCTTTGCTCCTGAAAACAAACACTATTTATTTTCATCAAGTAGAATTTTGTTGTGACTTGATGTGGAAACTGATTCACTTCTGTCACTCACATGAACAAACCCTCTTGGAGTATATTTTCTGGAGAGCAGGAAGATGTTTTAAACAAGCAAGGAGAGTATTTATTTGATTTCTATAAGAGCATCAGCTAACTGGTGGATTTACTATGATAAAGGTTTATCTGCTTGCAATATTTTAGATTGAGATCATAAAATGAAAAAAGTGGGTGGGATATAAATGGCTAGGCACAACTAGAAGCCTTACAACTTCATCCTGAACTGTGATCAAAGCAAAAATTTGGTGTTTTTGAAAACCTCCAGAGGTAGAGCCTACCTTCACATGTTTATTATGGCAGTGTAATACTTGTATGTCCAACTTAATGGTGAGGATAAAGATATGAAACTAAAAACGGTGCTTTTTATGTGAACTCATGATTATTAGTTGATGCAGAAGAGAACTGAGAAATTAACTTTAGCTAGTTGGGTAAGGTACACTATGACTTTTTGGGGCTCAGTTTTCCTTAGTTATGGAAGTTTAGAACAGGGATTCTGCTTGGTTAATTAAAAAAAAAAAAAAAAAAAAAAAAAAGGATTTTCACTACTTCCCTGTAAGAGAAAATATTTTTCCAAATGTCCAGTAAAGAAATAATCAAATGATTGGTTCCTGTTTCTTAGGTGCTTTGGAAAATGCAGTTTTTCAAAAATTGTGCTGAAATCTTATGAGAAGACAATTTCATTCAGAAGGATCTGTTTCTACTTGCATTTGTACCTTCTGGTATGAACATCCTATCCTGCCTGACTTATTCCATTATTAACAAGCAGAGGCTTTAGATAGTAGGCTTTGGATACTGATTCAAAAATCAGCACACATAGGAAATCAAAGCATATTGATAACACCTTTAAGGATTGTTGAACTATTTTCATGCTGGTTTATAAACTGTTTACAATGCTTATATTTAGATGATGAATGAACACCAGATTCAGTATTGAACAAAATGGCAATATTCCCTTCAATCTCAATTGAGTCTAGTGAGTTAGATGGGAAGGAAAAGGGGACTAAGAGAAGGACAGAAATGTTGGACTGATTAGTTACAGTTATCTTAATTTGAAAATGCAGAGCCTCTTTCCCACCCATCTTGTCTGCCATTCTTTCTAACCACAGCAGCCATGTATACGTACTAAATACTTTTGGAACAGCAAATAATGCATGCAGTATGTCACAAGTCCATAGAAGTCACTGAAAAGAATTATGTTGACCTCCAAGAACATTGGACTAGACCCAAAATCCTTAAGGGAAAGTACTGGTATAACGATGCAGTAGAATCAGTCTGTGAGAAAAGGGAAGGGAAGGGAAGGGAAGGGAAGGGAAGGGAAGGGAAGGGAAGGGAAGGGAAGGGAAGGGAAGGGAAGGGAAGGGAAGGGAAGGGAAGGGAAGGGAAGGGAAGGGAAGGGAAGGGAAGGGAAGGGAAGGGAAGGGAAGGGAAAATATTTGTGTAGAAACTTCTGATACTGTTTTTCTTCTACCAAGAGCTCCACACAATAGAAATACTTCACGAAGCACAGGGGATGGTTAGCATCTGCTGGCAAACAGTAGAAGAGAAGAAAGCTTCTGTATGCATTATTTGTGCTGACCATTTAAAGTTTCATCGCACAAGAAGGTATAAATGCTTCAGCAAGTGAGAGGATCAGACTAAAGAAAATCAACAAATCAGAGAGACACCATATGGGCAAAGACATTCTTTTGTGTAAAGTTGTGTCATGGAGAGATATTTTAATGTGCAAGGAGGTGTTGAATGGGTGCTTGAGGCAACAATGTGATACAGAAACTGTTTCTATTTATATGGAACTATTTCAGTGCCTCCAGGACTAGAATAGTCATCCTGGGTTACTAAGGGCTGCTGACCCGGAAACTTATGAAAGACATTTCTGTTTGGAGGGCCTTTGGAGAGGTTGCTCAAATTAGTCGACATCTTTCTGAAACAAGCAGCAGTTGTGTGTGCAAGTTGGGAGAAAATACCGTATTTCAGTCAGTGCTTACTTTCTCATGGGAAGAAAGTGTGTGAACAGATCAGAAAGGCAGCAGAGCTTTTGCATCTGTGTCAGGGCAAACGAAAGCTGGCAGTCAGGTGGCTCCCCTTCTCACAAAAGGAACAAGTTGAGGAAGGTAATTACTGTTTAATATTTCCAACAGGATGTTTGAAGGGAGCATTTAATTATCCTGCCAACATCTATTCAAATAAACATGGGGGATTTAGAACTTTTTTTTTTTTGGAGCTGCAGGCTTAAAAGGAATACCAAACATTCTGGGGCTCTAAACCTCTTAGATCTCCTGTGTAATGTGGCATAGTAACATGTTTCTATTGACATTTTGCCTTGTACATGAAATGATGCCTGTCCTAAAGAACACAGCAGTGATGTGTCCTGCTAAATTAGCCTGCCTTCTCCCTCGCCCTCCACCTAGTGCCTAAATCCTATCTTGAACTTTTACTGGTGAAATAATATTTTAGTAGAACACATGAAGACAATAGCTGAGTGCACCTTGTTTGTTTTGAGTTAATTCTCTTTTAAAGCAAAGTCATTTGCACATTTTGAAAATATTGAGAGAAATATTCTGATCATTCTTGTAATTAAAATTATTTAAATAAATTATTTTTTAAATTAAATATTCTTTTTCAGATTAAATATTCTTCAAAAAGTGTTATATCTGTTGAAATTGTCAACAGAAAATAGATCTATTTATACTTATTTGAAAACAGTTAATGCTTATTTCCTTTACACATATAGTCATGCACATAAACATATACATGTGTATAGAGCTTTTTTTTAATCCTTATTATTAAAAGAAAAAAAAAAAAAGTGAATCCATTCCTGGCATTGCTTTTTGTGCCATCTGCTCTTCTCAGTCATGGTGTGTTCCCCCATCCTCCTCCTCCTCCCCCTCCTCCCCCCCCCTTTTCCCAATAAAGCCTTGTTCTATCCTAACTATAAAATCTTCAGGGTTCAGACCAGATCTCAAAAGTCTGCGTGGGTCAATGGTACTTCAATGCAGGTGGGTTCTGTAGTCACTGCCGAAGTATTATCCAACAAGGGAAGGGTTTCACAAGCTGGACAGTCTTTCCTATTGAAATCAACTGAAAGATCTTTCAGGTCTCATGAAACATTAGCAACACTAGCATTTTGGACATAGGATGCAGGTGTCAGACTGAGTAGACATAGTGAGTAGGTGCTCACCAAGCCTCAGAGAGAGGCTTGGGAAAAGATTAGTAACTGAGAGGAGTAGGGAACATTGAATAAGGATGTGATTAGGGGGGCCAAGGGGGGTGGATTTTCTTTTTAAACCTGAAAACAATATAAATTTTTGATTTAAAGTTTTAACATCTCTTCATAATTGCAACAACCAACAGACCTTTTTTTTCTTAACTGCTCAGAGCAAATAAATTAACAATATTATTGTTAAATTAATAATAATAATAGCAATTACAATAATAATAATAATGTTAAAAGGAGTTAAGAAGAGCATTAATCTAGGCCTTAATGTAAAAATAAATATATCAAAATTCAGTGTGAAACATCCCTACCCCTGGTATTCTAAGAATGAAATTATTAACGCCAAATCTTTCGTAACTAGTTGTTTAGATAAAAACATTAACAGCGCATAATATCTAAAGTTTAAAAATTAAAAAAGTTAAAAAAGTTAAAAATGTTTACAAACTGAGAGAATTAATATGTCAGTGATCTTAAACTTCACTTTGGACTTTGATTTGCCAGTTCTTTTGATGGCTGAGAAATGACTTTGCAGCTTTGGCACATCCAAGGGGATGCTGTATAATAATTAATGGGAACGTAAAAAAATTATACACCTTATTCAGAAATTAAGTGAAGACAAAATTTGAGGGAATGGTTGATCTCAGGGAACAAAGGGAACAAAAAAAAAAAAAGGGAACAGAGGGAACAAAAGTGGTAAGTAGAGCAGAACAATAAAGACAAGGAAAAAACAAACAAACATAGAAATCAGGCAATTCTAATATATGTTGTTATTGTGATATCTTCTCAGTATATACAACATGGAAGTATATATGGTTCTGAATACACCCTTCCTGAGTTCTCTCGTGGTCAGGTAACTACTAAGGATTTTTTTTTTTCTAATAATTGAGTAGCCCCAAGATTCCTTACAGTTGTCAGAGTTCCATAAGCAACAGATGAGAAAAATGAAAGACAACCAGGAAAAAAAAAAAAAAAAAAAAAAAAAAAAAAAAAACAGATCAAGGAAACTATAAAACAGTGGAGGCCTCTGTAAAACTATGTGGCTTAGGCATGAGCTCAAAACTGAACTGGGTGCTCATTTAAATGTTCCTCTAAATTTTGCACATCAATGCCAGGGTATGCATTTTCAGATGTTGCTGGAGTTTTTGTATAAGTTCTCTGTATAGTTCTGCAATAGGGAATGCATTAAATGGGTGGGTCTTGCATTCCCCCATAATATAACCAGTTTTACTCAGATATGTCAAACTTTAAAATTAGTTTTATGTCTATCTACCTACTTATTTATCCATGTAGAATGAATGATGCATGCTTTTTTTTATTGTAGTCATTGTAGAGTTTATATTCATTTCAAAACATTACAAGTAAAACAGGCTTATTATTAATGAAATGGGTGGAAGTCCTTGTAAGGCAAGAATTCACTTGTGTGGTATCTTTGAAAATTTCCATTATGTATGGATTAATAGGAGCCATAGCCTCGAAATCATATGCATTTTTTCCATTTGAAAAGGGTATTTCTACCATTTTTTAAACTTTTATTTATTTATTATTATTATTATTTTTTTGGTACTGAGATACCATCCAGTGTTGTAAGTAAGAATACAGCCTGTAGGTTTTTTGTTGTTGTTGTTGTGTTCTCTGAATGTGGCATGTGGTTTGAGTTTTAAGGCTTATTTCCTTTTGGTCTAATGAGACTCTGAAAGTGATTAAATGGAAGAAAGACAGGTTAAGCCAATGACATTTTATCAGAGGAAACAGTATCAAATCTAGTGCCTGAAAAATAAAAATAAAAATTGTAGGTTCTCAAGGTTTCTCCCAATATAATACTTTCTTATGACTAGACTAGTAAACAGAAACTCCAGGCATTAAATTTTTGTCAATCAGAGTTAAAAGAAAAATAAAAAAATACAAGCAATGATCAGAAAAAATGTTCTTGTGTGCTATACTCAATTATCTGGCACTCCATTTTAGCTGTGTGTTTTTAGTTTTATGCTGTAATATGTTTTTGCTGAAGTGCCTTCAAGCACAGGGAAACTCTACCCAAATCAAAACCTCAGTTATAGTTCTGAAGTACATTTAAAAGAAATGGCTTAAGCGTATGTTGAATAATACCTTGCCATTCGATCCCACATCCTCAGGGTCCACAAATTAAAATGAGTTGAAGGTCAGCTCAAGCTTTATGATAGAGAGTAGAGATATGATGGGTGTACAACAACTGTTTGAATAAATCACTTTACCATTGAAAGCACTGCTTGTCCCATGTATACTTTGGCAGGGAAATGATGGTTATTGGATTTGAATGGGATGTTACTATGATGATGGAAAACAATAAATTTGCCATTGTTTTGTACAGAGGCTTTGATACATCACCAGAAACCTACCATGCAAGGAATTGCACATGTGGTTGCTGGTGGAAGAATCTGTCTTCAAAGCCAAAAGACTGTGCAGTGATGTTGACCTTGATAAACAGCTGTCTACATTTTGGTTGTTTTGAACTCATATCTGTTTCCTAGAATTATGCACATTGTGTTAATTTTGTTATTTATTAGTTTTACTGCAAAACCTGTTGTGCCCACACAGGTAGTCAACATACTGAGAAACATAGGTGGTAAGTAAAATAGATTTTAAAATGGATGACATTTCATTTGCTGTCTCTCTCCAGTGCCTGTAGAAACTATATTTTGATAATACATATTTTGCTTTATGTACTGAAAATTAAGGAAGATGAATTGTGTTTTTGCTGGCCAACTTCTCTTTATTTTAATGATAAATTTGAAATGTTATTACGTATGTTTCAATGAGAATTGGGACTTAAACCTTCCATATCATGGAGCACTTACATACTTAATGTGCATGGAGCACTTGATTTGTATAAACTTTCACAGTTTTTGTTGCTAAATACATATATGTTTATCTGTTAATGATAAATAATTGTTTACATATCTAAAATAAAATAAAATCATAATTATCATAAAATAAAAGTATAGCAGGTAAACCACCTACATAATAATAATAATAAAAAAAAAAAAAAAAAAAAAAAGGACAGCCTCTGGCATGATGCTAAGCAGAATATTTGCCAAGGACATGAATATCAAAACAAGATTGCTTTCATACTATTTTATCCTCATTACAAATACTGGGTCTAATATGTTGAATCTGTTTTTTCACGTCACTGTGTGTAACATGGAAAACATTATTTGAAACACAAGAGAAACAAGAGAAAAGAAGTGGAACACCCAGCTCCCAAGCTACAGCCCATGTTTTCTTTCTTTCTTTTTTTTTTTTTTTTTTATCATGTACATTCATATCATCTGTTTTGTCCTTGCTAAAAAAAAAAAAAAAAAAAAAGATGTTGACAATTTTCTTTAAAAATAAATTATTTACCTCTAAACATAGTAAAATAGGTCTTTCTTCTTGATTTTCTTTCTGATTTGTTTGAGGAGGAATATTTGGGCAGTATTGTTGTTTTTTGAATTTTATATTATCTGAAATTGAAAAAACTAATATATCTGCTACTCTTTCCTTACATCAAACATAAACTTAACTATTTGATTAATAATATATATATACAAATATATAAATATATAATCCTCATCTGAATTCCCTCCTTCACACAAAGATAGGTGATCCTTGGATGGGCCTTTTGTCCACAAGTGTAATAAAACATAAATTTTTCATCCGCATTTCTTCTAAATTACTAGACACAGAAAAATGTTGATAGTAATATTCTGGTAACAAAATCTCTGCGCCATTGTTAGCAAACCTGTTCTAATGCATTAACCTATGGCTTTATTATCCACACTAATTTTCATGTTATTTAATAGCTAATAGTATGCCTTAGAAAGAACAAAAGTGAAGAAGTTAACTCTAGGAGAGATTAAACATGTTAAAGGAAAAAACAAACAAACAAACAATAAATTAATGTTTTATTGATAAGACTATGTAACATGACTGTTTGTTGGTGGATGGGTGTGAGATACGTTCATCTGATTTGTGTCAGTATGGAACAATGCTAGGGCTGCATGGTACGATGAATGTGACCTTCTGTCTTACATACCCTTGTATAACCACAAGTCTAAGAAAAACAGAGTGGTTAATGTACATAATTCTTGTATCTTGCAAAGGAATGTTTTAGCAATTCGTGTCAATAGGAAGCTTGAAGGGAAATGTATTTGTAGGCTTTTCCTTGAAGTCTCTGATATCTGGGGGGTTTCAGAATAACTGCTAACTATTATGACTATTGCATGGGACACTCTGCAAGTCTCTGCTATCTGGCCAGGAGACTAAGGAGACGGGGAGAGCTGAAGAAAAACTAAAAGACAAAGCTTGCAGGGGACGCTGCACAAGTCTATGATATACAGCCAAGTTGGATAAAGAAGGACAAGAGGGAGGAAGACTATGAGCCTTCAGCACGAGAGACCCCCAGAGACCCCCAGAGGGACCACCAGAGACTGATACACGTGCTCCAGTAGGAGGGTTTGGATTCTGGAAACTAATTATAATAACCCTGTTTTTTTAGAGGTAGTAATGAATGTGTATTAGCCTAGGAGCATAAAAATCAGCTGCTTGATGTAACTGGTGTGCGTCTTGGTGGAGCAGAGACTCCTGGTGCACCCAGCTCTGTTTGCTTACCTCTATTCCTTTAATAAATTGTAAACTTTGATTATAGTCCTATTTTGAAGACTGAGCCATTTATCACAATGGGCAAGACAGTGTGACCATAAAAGATATGCTTTAGATGTGTGCCCAAGACAACCATAAAAACATTTTCAGATAAATATCAAAAAGTCAAAAGTTAATAAGTTGAGGACTTAAGCCAAATGGACTACATTTTGTTTCCCTTGTATCACTTTAAGCATTCATTATCTAACAGATAGGAAGTGATAAAAGGCAGCAATTTATTTATACAACATGTATAGCCATAAACTATATTTGGAGTCTATATTGAAGGAAGTATGTAGTGTTCAACTAGTTATAAAATTCAATAATAACTAAGGATTGTTAGTGGGCCCAGGATTCTGGAAAGATTACAACCCCAAGGCATTATACAAGCAAATATAACCACTTCCTACATATTGGAAAGAATAAGAAATTTTTGTAGGCAAATTATCCAATAATTGCTGTTGAAGACTTTTTTGTACCTTCCAGTGAAGTTATGTCACTGTAACCTGATGGATGAAAGCTGAATTATTGGTCTACCAAAAGTGACTGCTCTGGAGACCTTTCCATGGAGGACAGTAAAGTCTTAACAAAGCTGCCAAGACAATTTCTAGCATGTTGCTCAAATTCTGTTGTGAGTAGGGAACTGCAAACCCATTCTGTTTTATAGTTACACCCATGGACTTATTAAATGAGGGTGAAAGGATGGCCTGGCCATTTTGAAGTCAATGAAATAACACTAATTACCTCTAGTTAGTGCAGTTCTGGTATTACAAGTAGTATTAACAATTTTTTACACTTTCTAGTGCATATAAGCACATATATATTCAAAATGGTCTATCATAATAAGTAGCCTGACAGTCAGAAAACTGTAAAGTGTCATATCTGCATTATTTTCTTCATGTAGTTTCATAGAGTTTTATTCACCCTTTCTTCTTCCTCTATTTTGTAATAGAAGACAAATTGCCAAAGTATCTCCTGATCGCATTCCACGTACTTCTGTCAGCAGGAAAAGTAGAATTTAACACAGAGCCCGGATACCCAGGGTGGTCAAAACCTCTACTTCCAGGATTCAGGGATGATGGAAAAGAAACCCCTGCTTGTCCTCCAGGGTGACCTTCCATCTGAGCTGTCGGGTTATCACAGATCCATCTGTAAACAAAGGATAGCAGGTTCCCTGGGCAGTGTCAGGATCACACTCAGTGTGACATGGTGTTTGGATGTTCAAAGAATCCCTCTCTCCTTGCTTTCTTTTCCAGGCTTAATAAAGGAACTGCTAAAACCTATGTAGCCTGATAAGATGACAAGACAGTCTTTTAGTGTTATTGATTGTATACAAGAGGTGGAATGATTAATTATTTCCTATAATGTTCCATGAGTAGGTTTCATCTTTTGAGAGATGTTCTTAAAATTCCTTATATGAATTCAGTTTCTCGCTTGAAACAAAAGGGTCTTCATCAGACCAAAGGGCTGGGGTAAGCCAAATATCTTTTACCTGATAACAGCATGGAGAGAACTTTCAGAGTGCATGATCTGAGAGGAATAAAGATGTATAGCACATAAAATAAACTATGGCTTGCTATCATGAGAGTGCTGTCAAAATGAACCAAGGGGACAAATTGTGTGCCTCTGAAGGCACTTCACATCTAATAAACTTCAACCTTTCACCACCTATCTTCATGTGTGGTGGCACAGCTGACTGACTACAACTTTTTTTTTTTTTTCCTCACTAAATAGAAAAATAATTTTATTACCCAGCAAATCAAGTCTCACTAACAGATCATAAGCATTAGTATCAACTGTATGCAGTGATATACAATACATGGGATACTGTGTGTTGCTACCTTCCTTATAATTATACCCACACCTGTCATATTCAATCTTAGCAAAATGTCTTAGAAACTTAATCTGTTATTAGGGTTAGCCATAGAGGATTTGTCCTATAAGGTAGCTGAGGAATATTTTCTTCTATATTTATTCTGTGTGAAATAAACCAAGTTTAAGCCTAGAACTTAAATAAACTGCATTTTTAAAATAAAGTAATTGATTGAAAAAAAAAAAAAAAGAATCCAAAAGGCCTCAGCTGTAACCCAAAGAAGTCTGTGGTCAGTATATTATTGAAGAGGGTTCAAAAATATTCTTGAGAATGCAACTATAACACATATAATTTCTTCCAGAAGCAAACATCAGAGATGCAAATCTCATTCTCACTATGGCCTTCTTACTTGTATATGAAGAAGCTGTTTTTCCTTGACAAAGTAGTAACAGGAAGACAGTGTAAATGATTTAGATTTATATTAGACATTAGGAAGAAGTTCTTTACTATGAGGGAGGTGAACCACTGGAAGAGCTTGCCCAGAGAAGCTGTGAATGCCCCATCCCTGGAGGTGTTCAAGCCCAGGTTGGATGGGGCTTTGAGCAACTTGATCTAGTGGGCGGTGTCCCTGCCCGTGGCAGGGTGATTGGAACTGGGTGATCTTTAAGGTCCCTTTCAACCCAAACCATTCTTTAATTCTATGATTCTATGATAAATTAGATCAGGATATCTTTATATAAATGAAAGGATGCTCTGTTACATGCAGACAAAAATACCTTAGGAGAGGTTTTGGTGAGCTCTGTTCACCAAAATGTAATTAAATATATTTAATAAGCTTTAATAAGCTTTAATAAGCTAATAATTGCTTATTCTAATTTCAGTGCATGATGAAAGCTTCATTTACATACTGTTCCTGTTGCTCAGATGTCGAGGAGGTTATCTGGGACCTTCTGACACTTGATCAGAGTTTGCTGATGAAAGTTTGACCCTGTTGTTTAAATCTGTCGCCTCGCTGACTTTACCACCATCATTGAAACTGACAGCAATAGTTTGTCTGTAATGAGTTTGCTTGGTGGTTTTGTTTTTGTTAACCTGTCCAATGTGAGGCACTGTCTCTCATTTGCAGGTCAGTCCCAGGTATTATATACCAGTAAATGTATAATAACAGAACAAAATAAATACCAAGGGAGGAAGAAGTTCTGATAACTTTTACAGCCCAGACAGAAACCTGGGCTCACACTAAGCATGCAGTGTGAGTGTTCAATGGGGTGAGAGCACTGAGCTGTGGTGAGAGCTCTAACCTACTCTTCCAGGAATCTTTTCTCATCATATACTGGTTTCATTACATAGCTCAGGCTAATATATATGGTTCTGTCTGAAATGGATCTTAACTCATGTTGTACGCTGTTCGAGTCAATGGATCCTATCTTAACTCACACTGTTCATGTTTGTAAGGAGAAAATTTGTGGGACCAAAGCCCAACTAGAGTTGAAGCTGGCCATGTCTGTGAGAGACAATAAAAAAGGTTTTGTTAGATATGTTAACAGAAAAAGGAGAACCAAAGGAAATATAGGTCCACTACTTGACGGGGAAGGTCTCCTCACAAACAATGACATAGGCAAAGCAGAGACATTTAATGTCTTCTTCACCTCTGTCTTCAATGCTGATGATGGACTTCGGGACCCTGGGTGCCCTGAGTGGGAGGACCAAGACGGTGGGAATGACAAACTCCCAACCAACACTCAACGTGTGTGGGATTTGCTGCTCCACCTGGATCCATACAAGTCCATGGGTCCAGATGGGATCCATCCCAGGGTGCTTAGAGAGCTGGCTGATGTCATCGCAGGAACTCTTTCAATTATTTTTCAACAATCTTGGGAATCTGGAGAGTTCCCAATAGACTGGAAGCTGGCAAATGTCCCAGTTTTCAAGAAGGGTAAGAAAGAAGACCCTAGCACTTACAGGCCTGTCAGTCTCACGTCAGTGCCTGGTAAAATTATGGAGAAGATGATCCTCAAAGTTATTGATGTGCAGCTGGGGGACAATGCAGTCATTGGTCCCAGCCAACATGGGCTTATGAGGGGTAGGACCTGCCTAACAAATTTGATTTCCTTTTATTATAAGATCACCCATCTAGTTGACCAAAGGAAACCAGCTGATGTGATCTTTTTGGACTTTTGACATGGTGTCCTATAGCATCCTGCTGGACAAAATGTCCAGCATACAACTTAACAAAAACATCATACAATGGGTGAGCAGTTGGCTAACGGGCAGGGCTAAAAGGGTTGTGGTTAATGGGGCCACATCAGGCTGGCAGATGGTCACTAGTGGGATTATTCAAGGCTCCATTTTAGGGCCAGTCCTCTTCAATGTCTTTATAAATGATTTGGATGTAGGACTAGAAGGTGTTTTAAGCAAATTTTCTGACAACACCGAACTAGGAGGAGTTGTGGACTTTGATGAGGTTGGAAAGGCCTTACAGAGAGACCTGGACAGATTGGAGATCTGGGCAGTCAGTAACTGCATGAAGTTTAACAAGAGTAAGTGCCAGATCCTGCACCTGGGATGAGGCAACCCTGGCAATACGTACAGACTGGGTGATGAGATGCTGGAGAGCAGCCCCACAGAGAGGGATCTGGGGGTTGTGGTTGACAGCAAGTTGAATATGTGCCAGCAATGTGCTCTGGCAGCCAGGAAGGCCAACTGTATCCTGGGATGCATCAAGCACAGCATCGCTAGTTGGTCAAGGGAGATGATTGTCCCGCTTTACTCTGTGCTGGTCCAGCCTCACCTCGAGTACTGTGTGCAGTTCTGGGCACCACAATAAAAGAAGGACATTAAACTGTCGGAGAGTGTCCAGAGGAGGGTGATGAAGATGGTGAAGGGCCTAGAGGGGAAGACATATGAGGAGCAGCTGAGGGCACTGGGCCTGTTCAGCCTGGAGAAGAGGAGGCTGAGGGAGGACCTCATCGCGGTCTACAACTTCGTCGTGAGGGGGAGTGGATAGGCAGGTGACCTGTTCTCCGTAATCACCAGTGATAGGACCCACAGGAGTGGTGTTAAGCTGAGGCAGGGGAAGTTTAGGCTGGACATCAGGAAGAGGTTCTTCACTGAGAGGGTGGTTGCACACTAGAACAGGAAGTAGTCACTGCACCAAGCCTGTCTGAATTTAAAAAGCGATTGGACTGTGCACTTAGTCACGTGGTCTAAACTTTTGGGTAGACCTGTGTGGTGCCAGGAGTCGGATTTGATGATCCTTATGGATCCCTTCCAACTCGGGATATTCTATGATTCTGTGATTCTATGATTCATTATAAAATAGTATTATAATTTGTATTTTTTCTATTGCTTTTAGGTTTTTAAGTTACTTTTATGTTTTTCTTTTCAGTCTTGAGTTTCACGTATTCACCACATTTATTCTTTCCTGATTAGAAGTTGATTAATACAGTAACAATGTATGGGACTATGGTTTATGGTGCAGGAAATTGTGGGTTTTGTTGACTAATTGATTCATAGTGAAAGCAATTCTGAACCATACAGTACATCTTTCACAGTGCAAAATTAAAGGCTTAAAAGTTATAGAGTTTTCCAGGTATTGATCCTAGGTGGTAGAGGACAGGTCAGATATCATGTGTCTGGAGCACTGGACCGAAAAACACGTTGAGTCAACATAAACCTCCTTTTAATGGAAAAATAAATCTCAAACCTCTTTGTAATCCTGCAGACTAACTTCAGATTTATTTACATATCTCAAGGGAGGGATATAGTTATCACTGCAGTACAAATGATATTAAATAAATTATAGGGCTGATCCAAGGGATCAGTTAGAACTCAAAGTAATTAAAAGAAGCTAAAAGTATCACAGAATCACAGAATTTCTAGGTTGGAAGAGACCTCAAGATCATCGAGTCCAACCTCTAACCTAACGCTAGCAGTCCCCACTAAACCATATCCCTAAGCTCTACATCTAAACGTCTTTTAAAGACTTCCAGGGATGGTGACTCCACCACTTCCCTGGGCAGCCTGTTCCAATGCCTAACAACCCTTTCAGTAAAGAAGTTCTTCCTAACATCTAACCTAAAACTCCCCTGGAGCAACTTAAGCCCATTCCCCCTCGTCCTGTCACCAGGCACGTGGGAGAACAGACCAACCCCCACCTCACTACAGCCTCCCTTGAGGTACCTATAGAGAGCGATAAGGTCGCCCCTGAGCCTCCTCTTCTCCAGGCTGAACAAGCCCAGCTCCCTCAGCCGCTCCTCGTAGGACTTGTTCTCCAGGCCCCTCACCAGCTTCGTCGCCCTTCTCTGCACCCGCTCAAGCACCTCGATGTCCTTCTTGTAGCGAGGGGCCCAAAACTGAACACAGTACTCGAGGTGCAGCCTCACCAGAGCCGAGTACAGGGGGACGATCACCTCCCTAGCCCTGCTGGTCACACTGTTTCTGATACAAGCCAGGATACCGTTGGCCTTCTTGGCCACCTGAGCACACTGCTGGCTCATATTCAGCCGACTATCCACCATCACTCCCAGGTCCTTCTCTGCCTGGCAGCTCTCCAACCACTCATCTCCCAGCCTGTAGCTCTGCTTGGGGTTATTGCGCCCCAGGTGCAGGACCCGGCACTTGGCCTTGTTGAACTTCATGCAGTTGACCTCAGCCCATCAGTGCAGCCTATCCAGATCCTCCTGCAGAGCTTTCCTACCCTCGAGCAGATCGACACACGCACCTAACTTGGTGTCATCTGCGAACTTACTGAGGGTGCATTCGATGCCCTCGTCCAGATCATCAATGAAGATATTAAAGAGGACCAGCCCCAGCACCGAGCCCTGGGGGACACTACTAGTGACTGGCCTCCAACTGGACTTGACTCCATTCACCACAACTCTTTGGGCCCGGCTATCCAGCCAGTTTCTAAGCCAACAAAGCGTGCGCCAGTCCAAGCCAAGAGCAGCCAGAAATAAAAAAAATTTAACCAGCATAGTATCAGGGTGAGCAGTGAAAATCTGTGGGTTCACTGCAAATCGAGTGCCACCTACCACAAGTGTCACTTTCTCTGGAGTCACTGTCTGTGAGTTGATGCTTGAAGACAAAGCGGTGCATCCATGGCATTCCTGGTTATTAAAATGTTCAGTCTGTCTTTTACTTCCATCTTGAAAATGACAGTTGTGTGTATCTTCAGAAGCAGACAACATATTGCTGATCTGGGGACTCACTGGACAAGCAGTATATCGGCATTCAGAATATAAACCCTCAGTTCTAGGACCTGCAGATGGGCTATGACCTCCTAGCACCACATTACTTTCTCCTGACTCGTGGTCTGCTGCAGCTACATCTTCCACAGAGCAGCTCGACTCCAGATTTCTTGACTAGTCTGTCCCACCAGCACAGTTAACATTCATGCTGGGCCTCCGTGATGTTAGGTGTTGACTGCGTTTCCTAAGAGAAGAGTGCGTCCCCGCCGAGGCCGCTCCCTCCCCTCTGCCGCCTGCAGGGCGGGGCTCGGTGCACGCGGGGCGGGGCGCGCCCCTTCCTGTAGAAACATCCTGTCCATCATCCTCCAGTGCTTTCCTAGAGACTCACTCAATGAAGTGGAATAAGAAATTCTTACTGCTATTCCTTAATTCCTGTATTGCTTTGATTCACTAATGTGTCTGTGTCCCAAGTAATGTAACCACAATTCCCTGCATAGACATGTTTAACTATGTAAATAAATACCATAAGTCCATACTTTTTGTATGGACTTTCTTATTCCATCCCATTTCACAAGAACTTTGCATGACACTTTTCTATGGCTATGTGTGCATGCACAATAACTCATTTACTGGCTGCAATACACACTTCAGCAAAGACCAGTGGTATTATTGTCATAGAATACATGAGAATTACAATGAAAACGTTATGTTAAAATACAAAACTATTTGAAACTTGAATCTTATTATTTTTGCATTTGATTATTGAAGATCAATCCAAATAGCTGTTTCACTGTTATATTTTAAGAATAGATTATTATTATTATGGTGATCTGTCTAAATTATACTTGCCCTGGAGTGAAAGCACTGATGACATTTATATCAGCTACAGACTAGTATTGATTCTCACCTATCAAGAATCATAAAATGTCCTGGTAAAACAGAAAAATCTTTTTTTTTTTTTTTTTTTTTTTTAATCCAGAAATATGTTAGCTTGCTTTTGACTAAATGATTCACAATTCAAGTGAACTAGAACAGATATTCTGAACTTCACATCAGTAATAAAATATTATGAGCCAATCAGTGACGTATAAATAAAGTCTTTTAAAAACACATTTGCAAAACTGTTCATCACTTGTCTCCCTGTCAACACATAGGGTCCTGCATCAGATGACCCACTAACTCCTCACACACAATAGAAAAATAAATTGGATATAGAAAACTTCTTTCACAACACACAGAGAGGGTAAGATTCCAAAATTAATACATGTACTTCCAAGGATTTTTTTGCCTACCTTTTTTAACATGAGTAAAAGATGAAAATATTAAATATTTATCTGTGTGATCTGAATCACTTGCATATGCAAACTGGAATTGTTGCAATCATATATATATATTTCATTTTCATAGGCTATTTAACTTCCTAGTTCCTGTAGCCATTATCAGATCTCCCAGTGGGAATTGTACTTGTTATCCTAAAACTGGAAATATTTCTTTATTAATGAAATAAATCTCCATTTTATGAGTAAATGCTAAAACAGTCCTTTTTAATTTTTTTTTGTATTTATTTTTATTTTTATTTTTCCTGAGAAAAGAATAGGGTCTTAAACACTAGAAATACTAAGGAATGTTGTGGTTTTGATATGATCCAGGGTCAGAACCTGAACTACCAGAAAGTATTCTTAAAAATTGAGGTTGTTGACTTGTCTTGGCAGCCTGGAAGCAGAGGTACTGAATCAGTTGCTGGCTGGGAGCACTGTTGCTGACCAGAAAGATCCAGACAGAATTTCTCTCTTTACTTCTCTCTAAGTGCTTCTCTCTGCATCACTTAGACACAGCCTGAAACCCCAAAGACAATGGAGGAGCTTCAGTGACAAGCTGCCTTTTTGAGCTGTGCAACAATAAACAGAATAGACCATGACAATTATCAGAGAAAGACAGATATGGGAGTATGGGGAAATGAAGGAAGGTGGATGTTATTCACCTTGCTCTGACTGTTGCAGAGGAGTCACAGCTCATACAAAGGAGTAAACCTGGGCATTCTGTGCAATTAAATACATAGAAGTAAGACAACAACCATATGTCCAGAATCTTGATATTGATCCCTGGCATGAGCTGTGCAAAGGCAGGTCTTTGCCTTTGGTGACAATGGCAAAGGTGAGGAAAGGGACTACACCGGTGCATGGAAAACACGGGGAGGTGTTTGATCCCAGAGAGGATTTTCAAAACTGTCCATCAGAGAGGAATATTCAAAGCCACACTTAGTTTTGTGTCTTTACAGGATGCAGCTTATGTCTACTGTTTGCCCTTATTGTGCGTGCCACAATCTGAATTTGATGTGCGTCCTGTCACCCATCTTAACTCACACGTTGTTTCTTCTCTTGCTCAGTACCTAGTACAGAGCTAGTAGCCACTGCCTTCCAGCTCATAAGTGATGATCTTAGTTGGTGCTACAGTAGAAATTAATTAACACATCACTTGTATTACTAGCTCCCCATCTATTATAAAATACATAAAATATAGAAAATACATAAAATACATAAAATTTCTCTTCTAAAAGGAAATGGATATGAAAGATACTTATTAAGAAACTCGAAACTTTATGTTATATAATGTTTCATTGATACTTTTCATCTTAATATTTGAATTTCATGTCTGTGTTCACAACATTGGCCAGAAGCAGGCTGATTTCTCTCAGTGAAGGAAAGGAAAAATGAAGTGTAATTAAGATGAAAAAGTTCCGTTCAAGTAAAGTGTTTTTATTTCCATGTGTACCAACAACCTTTTCTCCTCCTACTGCTTACAGCAGCAGTAATTCTGAAAGCACTGATGAATAAACACTTGGGTGGCGTATTCAGTAGTTGTTGACAGGTGGTGGGAAATATAGCACTCCATAGTTCAACAGGTGCAGAAAAGTTGTAATGCTGAAAGACAGGAAAATAATCAGAATCTTGGTATTAACTCAGTATCCTGCATGTCCTGTATGTAACTTTTCTTTTCTGCTAGTAATAATCTTTATATGTAAGATGAAATACCAGAAAGTGGTTGCCTGATTTATATACTCTCCCTTCTGTGCAATTGTATGGTGTATGGGGCTTCTTGGAAATGAATATTTTGATCGATGGACCACTCAGCTTCTCTCAGGTTTCTTGTCTTAATCAGTGGAAAAAAAACCCACACCCAATAGCAAAACCACATATGGAAAAATGTATACATGCCCCATACATTTACCTACCTACTCCAAAACTAGTAATAAAAATATCATAAAAATGTACTGGGAAATGATAAATATATTCACAAAAATTATTGCTTACATTAATGTTATATAAAATTCCTGAAGCTATGGAGCTGTTCCCATACTTTCAAAATTCAGTGACCAAATTGGTCATTCATCCTGAGGCCAAGCTTTCTCGAGATTTGTCACATACAGCACAGTTACAGAAAATAAAGAAAAAAAAAAAAAGTATTACATAATTAAATAAATAAATATGTCATCCAACTTCCCCAAAGAAGTGCAGTGGCTCTGCAGCTTCATGATCAGAAAATAAGTTAATTATCTTTATATTCTGCTAAGAAAAATATTCCCCTCTTATGCACAAGAATCATGTGTTTTATATTTGGAGTTTTAAGATCCGATAAATCAAATAGCTGTATTTACAAATTCTAAGGAAGAAGTGTTTATTCCAGGCCATGTCCGAAACAGCAGATAGCTTCAGGCAAGAACAAACAATTTACTTTGTAAACAACAGCCCTGACTTGCCTGAACATTTTTATATTTATTTTCTGGGGATCAGACAAGTGGGTGACCCAAGTAAGAACATAAGCATGGCTATGTACAAAAGGCTAGAATAACCTTGAGAGAAAATAGCATTTTATTTTATTTTATTTTATTTTTTTCAGTAGTGAGGCAATAAAGTAACTGTACTCCATTGAATATTAATGGCAATATGCTCCTAGATGCCAATCAGATGCTTTCAAAATTGTGTACAAGAGTACTGATTAAGACATTGTGATCCTGTTGGTGCTTTAATAGAAATGAAATACATCCAGATGCAAAGGACAACCAGCAAGCCAGCCTCTAACACAACATTTCATCATGCCCATTCTTCAGGACTTTTATCAATGTTTTTTCCTTGCATTTTCCTTGGTACCTTTGTTATACTCAACCAACTATTTCCCATAGTCTGTTTCACCATCTATGAAATGAAGGGAATAATAACTCATTTTCTATGTAATTATTTCTGTCTCTAGAATAGAGGATCAAGAAACAGGTATTTTGTGGTAGCTGATTACTGTTTGTTCAAATCTATGAAACTACAAGGTGGCTGGACACTTGAAACTGAAGCAGGTTTTTCCTTAAATATGAATTCTGTATACCGCCTTTTGTAGCTGCTCAAGCAATATGCATTTCTTATGCTTAAGGCTGTCTCCCAGGATTTCTAAATCCTTGTTGCTAGTACAGAAACCCCAATCAAATTAAAAAAAAAAAAAAAAAAAAAAAAAAGAGAGAGAGAGAGAGAGAGAGAGGAAAAAGAAAAAAAGAAAATGAAATAAATAAAGAAAATAAATAAAGAAAAAAATCTTCCATTTTTTCCATTTTTCAGAACCATTTATTGTGAGCTGTATTCCATATCTATATATCCATCTCAAAAAATAAAAATAAAAAATCTGAGGAAACATGGCCCTGATCACTTTCTTGCATTAGAAATGGAATATCAAAATATCATGCAGATGTGACAAGAATAAGTCTTTCTTAAATACATTGACCACTGTAAAACATGAACCCTAGTTTCTGGAGTATTTACTGAGAGTCTGCTTGGTTCCTGAAGCAATAAAGTCTTTTTTATTTCAAATTTGTAACTGTTGCAGATTTCCAATGTGCACTACAACCCTGGTTTATCCCTTTTCCCCTCTGCCTGCAAATATTGTGGGGTAGGCATGCACTGATTTGGTTCTGCTGATTTATGTGCTACTTTGTTCTTTATCTGTTTGCACCTCACAAGTAAAATAACATCATGCTATCATTTCCAGGGTTCACAGGACCCTGTCAACACTTAACAGTCAAAGGTCAACCAACTTCACAACTCATGGTTAAATAAGTTAAAAAATCTCACCTACTATTCACCCTCAATACATCAAATGAAGAAAAATGGTACTGGCATCAGTAGCAAAATAACATTGCCATACAGCAGGCTTCTTCGGCTATAGCAAAGTGGCAAGAGTCATTGAGACAGGAATGGACATACACTGAGATACCCAGTTCTAGAAGCGGACAATGAAACTTGTGTTTCTGATTGCCATGGATTTATGTCTTGCTTTGTTCTTTATCTGTTTATAAGTTTCCAGGAGAGCCATCTACATGTTGTTATCTTTCTTTCATCTTCTGAGCTGTCTGTAAGCAGTTCATCTTTCCCTGACATTATCTCTCTGCCCTGTAAGCCCTTCAGTGTAGGTTTCCTACAGCCATTTACAAGTTCAGAGAACCCTGGCAATGCTTAACAGCCAAGTAGCAACAAACTTGCTTTAAATAGTATAAATAAATCCACTTGATGTCTCCTAGTGAATAGTTTGTGTGTATGTGTATAATAGATCTACATAGAATTGGCTGCATTAAAGGCATTAACCTCACCAAGGATTTCATTTCCAGGTATCTGTGTCATTGTTATTCCAAAGTTTCATGATTGTTTCAGACAGATGTTTTTATCCTGAAAAAGTTATTTAAAATGTAAAATAAATAAATAAATATATTGAAGACACTTCTGGAAGTTTATTATGTTAACTATCTGGAATCACTATAACAGTTATGAAGTTCTTAATCTAACTAGTACATATCTTCCAGATTTTAGTTTTTACAGCTCTCTTCCTCATCATCTGTCTTTTAAATTGGAAAAGGTTAAACATTTTGAAAATTGTCTTTTATATTGGAAGGCAGATACAAAAATAAAAGAGTTGGAAACAAAGCAAAATACAGCAAAATATTACTGCATGTTCATCTAAAAAAATTACATATTTTAAAGTTTTCAATTAGTTCATTAAAAAAAAAAAAAAGAAGAAGAAATATCAGAAAAAAAAAAAATTGTCATTTTCAATGAAAAGGGCATTTTGATAAAAAAAAATTTCAAACAACCAGGTCAAAATAATTAGACTCTGTTCAGCTGTTCTGAGAAATGCTTTTAGCATCTACTACTAATCATGGTGTGGCTGTTCTGTGTGCACATTCTTTTAATAAGAAGTTCAGAGGACAGATCATTGTAACATGCTGGACTACAATGACCTTTCTGGTAACTTCTGTTTTGACTGTGCTACCAGTCCTTCCTCTCCTTGTCCCATTTGTATGCTTACCAACCTGCGAACTGCAATATTTGAATACTAAGGCTTCAGAATATTAAGGATATGCAAAAATGTAATGAATCTGTCTGTTTGGATTTGCATGCATGTGTTGTGAAGGCCAATAAACCAATAAGTCATTCTTTAAAACTCCCACAGTATGGGAAATTCACTGGTGGCAAACGTCAGCATGATATTTGAGATAAATTCAGACTCTGGTATGAAACCGCTGTTTCTCTAAAAAACATTTGAGTCTTCTTAGCATTGCTAATGATCTATTGCCTTTGTTATCTGCCCAGTTATTCCCTCTATGAAAATCTTTCAGTTGCTGCCATCTTTTCTTATATAAAATTGAGTAAAAATACAACAAATAAAAGTGCCACCAGTCAGACTGACATAACACAGTTTATGCTGTCTTGTCAGTTAACAAGACAGCAGGAGGTATTATAATAATTTGCACTGTGATGCTCTTCACCTTTTATGATGTTAGTACACTTACACTGAACAATTTTTTGTTGAGTCACCAGGGCTATTTTGCCAATGAGATTAGGGGATAGATATATGCATATAAAGACACCTAAATCAGCACTGTGGATTCATTTATAGACCAAAAAAAAAAAAAAAAAAAAAAGTCTGACTGCTATTTTGTCCCTAATTTGAGTAGCAATGGCTAGCAGCTACTCAGGGAGAGTCGTAAGTATTGTAAGTATTTTATGTAGGAACAGATGATATTTGTGTTATCTGTACCCAGTACCTTCTTTGTACATGAATGAGCAAATTAGGTTTAAATTTTAGCATTCATTATCTGTCCTAAACCTATAAATCTTGTCCTTATTGAAATCTGGATTTCAAGTAGGAAGTAGGAAAAAAAAAAGGGGGGGGGACTAAAACCAGACATGGTGTGTATTACTTTGGAAACTGAGAGCAAACAAAATATATCTGGTAAGTTAAGTTAGTAACTACACTGTAAGCAAATACAAGGCATCCTCATTAAAAGGGTAAAAGAGATTAAAAAAAATGTGATGTATCTAAAACCTCTAAAAACTCTAACAATTTTAAAGCAGAAAGTCTATGCTTTATATGTACATTAATGAATATTTAGAGCTTGTTGCAGTGATTTGTTTATATCAAGAACATTTTCTTTTTTTTTTGTCAGTGAAATCATTGAAAAAAAAAAAACCACACACAAAACAAAACAAAAAACACTACTTGATACTCTAGCAAAACCACTTTCTCCATCCCAAATCAACCAACCAGGGAACAAAGCTATGCCATGTGCTTTCCATAGCAGGACATGTAGGATGCGGTTTCAGAACTTACACTGAGAGCTTGCAAACAATGTGTATAGCAGATTTGTTTGCATAACAGAATTGTTAAACAATTCTCAACTTTGAGTGAATTTACATGAATTAATCTGTTCATAAACAAGATCATAGTCTTTAGATCAGTTTTTGTTCTCAGACTGACCTCCTCCCTCTGCCCTGTTTATGTAACTATGCCATTATGCAACTATGCCATTAGCTGGTTATAACCAAGCACACATATGGTGTGCTTGGTTATATGCTTGGTTCTCTGTAAAACTGAGGTCATTTTTGCTGTGGGAGGAGAATATTGTCAAAAATAATAATTAAAATTAAAAATAATAGGACAATTTTCCATATTGTGGGAGGCAGAATCATTAAACCCAATTATCTGAATCTAGACAGTACTGTAATGCTGGGGACAAAAGACCCTTTGTTGTCTTTTGAATTGTAATCCTTAACCCTGCAGAGGCTCTGAATTTTAGAAAAACTCAAGGTAAGGAATAAGGTGACATTCAGGGCACCACACAATGAAGTCTAGAGGCCAGCTAAATGACTATGTTTGTGTGGACATTTTCTGTTCTCCATTTCTGTCAAGTGAACTGTGTCAAGAAAAGAAAATATCAAATCACATGTATCATTCAGAAGCAGACAACTACCCTTTTAGAAACACATTGGCCCATTTCAGGATCCAGGTTTATACTCATTGTTTGCAACAAAACCAAAGAGCAACTTGCCTTTATTGCTAACACCTTTGAGATATACCTCTAGACATTTTGGCTAGTCCTAGCTTTATGATTTTCAGCATTCCAAGGCTAGTAATGGCCACACATTTATTTCATTTTTTATTTTTTATTTTTCCGAATGTTCCACAGTATTAAGTTGCAGATTATCTTTGACCAAGTGCACAGACAAAGTTTTCGTATATTTATAGATCCACAAACAGGACCTAGATTTTGAGGCCTCTGACAAATCTGAATTTTAACAGTATGTCAATTAATATTTTTATAAAAGACTGCAGATTGTTTCATAAGTTTTCAGAAAGCAGGAAGTTCTCTTTATAAATGTATACTTCCCAGGCAGATCTTGCACTGTAGAGCTATTAATCTCAATCTATTACTCCTATTACTTATGTACTGAGAAAAATTAATCTCATCTGCGAAGTTCCTTACATTACTTAGGTAGTTTTCTGAAAGGCAACATGTATTCCTGGTAGTTCAAGATGATTGGAAAAGAGTTAGAACAAGTTCTGTTATACAGTAAGACAAAATCAATTGTAACAGTAAATTATGAAGGTTGCATCTAAAGAAAATTGTGGGAAGTGCTAAGTAATTGCAATATATGAAACAGCAAATCAACAAAACATTAACTAGTGCTGAGGCCCATGATATGGAAATTAAGGTGTGTAGCCCTATGCACAGTGCAACCTGAATGTTGGCAGAGGAAATTACATCTAGGTGGTGCATCAAAATTGAGTGAACAGCAAGTGCTAAAGAAAAAGCTCTCATGAAATCACTGGGATGGACTTTAAATCAGGTATAAAAACATGGGGAAGCATGAGGTGCATTTGTGTCTCTTTCAGGCATACTTAGAATTTGACCTTCCAGACCTGTCCAGGCAGAAACAGATGATTTAATTCCTAAGAAAATATTTTCAATTTTTACCACCTGAAGAACTGCAATGACAAAATGAGCTTCCCTTAAACAAAAACCTCTTTTGTGGCCTACCACAACAAAAATATACTGCTGCCTCCATGGAATTAAACTAGTTCAAATACAGCAAAAGTAACAACACATATCCTAATATTCAGTAAGGAAAGAAAATGAAATTTTAAAAAAATTACTTTTATACATTTGATTGCAGAAAGCTAAGAAAGTTCTAGGTGAATAAATTTATCAGAGAAGTGTAACATTAAATGCAGTCAAAATACCTTAATTTCCAAGAAAAATACCAACCGGCACAAACATACCAGATGTGCAACTTATTCAACACTGATATTTTAAAATCCATTGATTTCAACATCAAAATCATTGGTTTTACAGAGCCTAGCTCCAAATTATTATGTGAGCAGAAATGCTAGAAAATTATTCCCATTGTGAAAGCTTCTGTTATACTTCCAAGCTACATGTGGTTTGAGTGCACAGCACCCATTTCATCCATGATCAGCTGAATACACAGCTTCATCTGTTACAAACCCGTTGTCAGCTTGTTGACGTCAGATCAGGAACATTGTGGCTGATTTTGCCAAAAGAAATGTCAGCTGTTTGCTGAAACAGGGAAGTTGATAAAAATTGTTTTGGTGGAATTAACAGCAAGGCTGTAAGTGAGCATAGCTTCAACATCCTACATTTTTGCAAAACATGGCTTTGATCCACAATAGGACAATCAAGACTGAACTGAAGTATGATTTGACACATACACAAGTACAAAACAGATGCCTAACAGCTTACATATGGTGCAGAATTCTTTTAAGAAAATCCGAGTGAAGATGTTGTTTGCAACTTTTTAGATTTAGAAAGCCAGTGTTTTAAATCAATTAGAAAAAAATATATACTTTTGGAATAATTTGTGACTCTGATTTATTTTTCCACTTTGAAAAGAAGATAAGTGAAATAGACATTTGCTCATTTGACAGTGTCACCACTCATGCTATGTGAGGCAGAGAACTAAAACCCTGAAAAATCTCCATAGTTTATTCTTATGTTATCTTTCCTATCATAAGAGATACTTATGTGACACTAAAATTGCCATGTATAAAAGTGACATGTAATTAATTTGTTTTTATAAAGCCTCATAACGTTGGGCGGTTACATCTCTACTTTATAACTGGAAAATACTGGCATAAAATAGGTTCAAGAGCTTACTTTCAGTAACATATCAATGCTCACAAACAGCAAGGGGACTGAAATTCAGTTTCCTGATTCCCAAATCTGTTCACTCTCCACAAGACCAAAGTCATTCATGAGTTCTTAGCCTTAATATTCTTCATTCTTCAACATTTTAATTTTACTGGCATAAAACAAAAACAAAACAAAACAAACAAACAAACAAACAAACAAACAAAAACTACTGAGCTGCACTATGTATTTATACACAGTCTGTATGAAGTATATATGCTGATTTCAGATTTGTTGTAGCAGTTGATTCTCTCTTGCCTGGTAACTGTGGTGGTCCCGATGTCTGCAAGCAGGGAAGCAACAAGTCCACTTCACACACCTACAGAGTCCATAGTGTAAGTGCAGGGTTTTTACATGGTCCAACCTTGACCACAGATACTTGATTGAGTCCTGTACAGATCTGTCCTGTAATAAAATGCATTGCTGTTTCTGCTTTTCTTGGGACATAATAATTTCAAAGCTGTGTAACTACCTGGTGGTATTAAGTCAATTGGTTGTGTTCAGTCCTGAAAACAATAGTGAAAAAAAAACAAAAAACTTCAGATGGAATAGAGCCTATATGAAGTCAAAATAAAATTGCAACAAAGTCACACATTGGGAATGGGTGCTCAAGAAGAGCAAATTGGGAATGATAACAGTGGATGAATAATAACTCTACTAACATAAAACAGGCGTTCTAGGACTGATTTCAATTTGGCATTACTGAGCCACCACTGTTACTAGGGATAATCCCTTTTCCTAAACAATCTTTACAATATAGCAACTAACAAATCACTTATTCATCAATATTGAGCGCACTATTTCCTTAGAAGTTATGCCATTTGTGTACATACATCACACATATATTATTGTTTGTTTAACTAAATCTCTGTGGCCTTAGGATTTTCAGTATATGATTTACCTCTTTACTGATCATTGGCTTGATACAATGTAGAGCCAACTAACGAGTGTTTCATACAGAACAACCCTGGTGAACCTCCTTTCTGCACATGTAAGAGTAGGCCAAGATTATTTTGATTATTACAGCCATGTGAGTGACTTTTCCCAAGGCACACATCACACTGATGCACATCTCAGTGAACTGCAGGGAAATGTTAATTTATGACATATTTAGAAAATCATTGCAGTTCTTGAACATCAGAAAGTGTTTACTAGTTTACATATGGGCCTTGGTCTTTATTTATAAGAAGTTAGAAGGTTTTTCATAAACATAGCTACACAACTCTAATATGCCACAGTATAGTTCCCAACATGTGTGAAAATATGAATGAGATGCATAGATGAACTGAATAGGCAAGACAATACTTCTAGGTTAGATGCATATTACAGTTAAAAACAGTGAATCATTTTTCAGTCACACCTATTGATACTATGCATTATTTATCACTGACCTCTTTGAAATGGTCCCTCCAGAGTATTATGCTATGGTAAATTATCTCTTTTTTTTTTTCAGAATCATCTAATAGGACATTAAAGATGTCTGAATGGAAGCAAGCACATGAAAAAGAGAATAGCATACACTTCATATGTGTTTTATGTAAGAACCAAGGCTTATTCAAATCTCAGTGCTTATCAAAAGTACAAAGAACATCTAGTTACTTTAATTTTGATAAGGATTAAGCTCTTAAAGACTACTTACCTTATAAATTCATGTTTCTACAAAAGGTTATGAGAAAACTCCCTACTCTTCCCTCCTGCAGGCAAGCTCTCTGTCATTTATATTATTAAGCTATTCCCCTCAGGAAATTCTCATTTTGTACTACGCAATCCATGAGAGAATGAAGGCAAGCCAGTGCAAAACCAGGGGAGGCAGCATTAACATTCCCTTTACTCTAAGTGGAGGAGAAAAATCTAAACTGTTTGGATTTGACATGATCACCCACATCAATTTCTACAGTTTACTGATGTACTTTCCTGTTGTCTTCCTAATTCAGTTTTAGTGATATTTGCTCAGCTATCAGGCTTTATTTCTTCCTCTGTTCACTTGAATTTAATTTTTAAGAAATGTTCTTTCTTTCTCCAAATCTTTTAACTTGATATCTGTTTAAATTAACAGATCTAAAGATCAGCAGTCACTGGAACATTTATGACTGGCTACTCCCATTAGGTGGGAAATTTAACACATTTCTAAGTATATTTGCTAATCATTAATTATTTTCAGAGTTAAAAAAAAAGAAACACAAACAAAAAAAAAACTCCCTCCCTCCCTCCCTCCCTCCCTCCCTCCCTCCCTCCCTCCCTCCCTCCCTCCCTTCCTTCCTCCCTTCCTTCCTTCCTTCCTTCCTTCCTTCCTTCCTTCCTTCCTTCCTTCCTTCCTTCCTTCCTTCCTTCCTTCCTTCCTTCCTTCCTTCCTTTTCCTTTCTTATTTTGTCCCTGGTTTGAATCTGCTATGTCTTGATTTTATCTAGATCTCATTAGGTTTTATCAGTTGCTGCTAGCTCTGCACAGTGTTCTCATCACCACTAACTCAAGCTGCCATTCCTCTCTCTTTCTGTCAATTCACGCAGGTAAACACTGAATAAGACTTGCAGTCACAAGAAGCATAGGTGTGTGATTTCTGCATGTCTATATACATTTGTGCATTTTTGCATGAGGATACACACAAGTGCACAGGGAAAGCTGCATGTATGTACTCCAGAATATTACTGAAGGAAGTAGACAGCATTACAGCAATGCCAGCAGGTCCAGTGGTTGGAAAGAGAGACATCACTGCATGTGGCTTTCAGGGTTAAAAATATACTCAGTAGGAATATTACTAAAACTAATACCTTAATGATTGTAAGTTGTGTGGCTACATGAACATTACATTTTTCATAATATAAATATGGAATATGGTATAATCACAGGAGTTCCTTTAGCTTGTTTAGTACTGATGCCTATATGCAGTGATTCTTCTTGTTGGAGCTTTAAGACACAGTTTCTTTATTATCCAGAGGACATGAAGAAAGTTCAATAATGCAGAAAATGTAGAATATATTGTCCTAAAATCACTCTAGTTATTAAAGCTAAAGAGAGAGATATAGGAAATCAGTCTCAAAACACAGCTGAAAGAACTGAGAGTTGAATTCAGCCGCCAGTGAATTGCACTCCCACACACGTACAGCTCCAGACAATAGGCTGATTCAAGACAATGAATGCACAAGAAAAAAGTCACCATTCTTCCTTTTCTCTCTGCAATGCTAATTCTTTTCAACAAATTGAATGCCTGAAAAACAGATCCAGTGTTGAAATCCTTTTTCTCTTTGTTGATAACATCAAATGTACTATGATATCACTTTGACTTCATTTTGACTCTGAAAATAAACTTTGTCCCGAGAAACATGTATATTATCAAAATTCATCTGACGTGTGAATTGCTGTTCTGAATGTATCAATGTATCAAGATGAAACCTGCTGAGAGATGAGAAATAGAACTTTATAATGCTACCACTCCATTAAATTAACCGTTATCTGAAAGCTCTGTTATAAAGAATGACTGCAACAAGATGTTAGAATTTTCATAAAAGGACTCCAAAGCCTTTTCAAATACAGTATAAAGAAGTCAGGTATTAGTTTATTATTCTTAAAAGTGGTTAAGCTTACTTGCATATCAATCAAGGCCAGACAGTGCCACATTTTCAGCTACAAAGAGAAGACTACTGTGCAGTTTGACCTGACATCATTTGGTGCATGGCATTCTATATGGTAGGGACAAAAAAGCCATATGTATATTCTTGTTGTACCTGACAGACTGCTACCTTTCCTCTTTTTTTCTGAACAGTTTCTCAGAGATGAACTGGGACTGATTTTTTTCAACCCATTATGAATGCGCCCAAGCCAACCATCAGGGTTCCTTCTTGAGGCAATGGGCTGAGATGGGAAGATCAGGAAAGTGGCTCATCTCAGGGCACTGCATTAGGTGTGCAAAATATGTGAAACAGTTTGCCTTTGGAGATGGTTATCTCTTCCCACTGACTAGAAAAGGAGCTTTGCTTTGACAAAGAAGTTCTTTTATCTGACAGAAGTTAGATGAAAGGAATCCCAGACATACGGACCTAATTGGCCTGGATGTATTATAACGTGTCACATTAGCCTGGATCTTGCAGATCTCAGTCAATGGCTCACCCTGTGAAGCTACTACAGAGGTAGGTCCCTCTCCTGTGAAGCTTGTATTAGAAGATCCCATTATGTATGTACAGTCTTGATATATATAAACTGGCATAAGTTTAACTAGTCAAAATCTTCCTAATTTCTCCATTGAAAAACTCAATTATTAATTAGTTTATATCTCTTCGCTTCCTGACATAAAAGGGGACTCAAGAAAGATGACAACACTTCTTGAGTAATTAAGCAGGGATTGTATCCAATCTGATGGATTGACAGGATATCCTTCAATTCAGTTTCTCAGTTTAGCATAAAATGTAGGTACAATTTAGCAATTTAGTAGGGAGGCAAGCAGCTGTAAATTACAGAAGTGAAAGATAAATATGTAAAAATGTATGTGTTTTATACATACTTACATGAATGTTTACTTACTAATTATTTTTGAGTACAAATTCATTAGCTGCTTAAAATAATAATGCAGGAATATCATTTTAGCCTAGGAACTGAAGGATCCTATAGTTTTCGTGGAAAGTTAATATTGTTTGAATGATATAAAAGGCAAATGAAAATCAGCTATAAATTGATGCATTGTTCACCCCCACCAAAGAACAGATTCACCATATGGTCTTTTTATAAATATTTCGGAAGTAAAGTGACTTCTGGAAGGGATTGGAGTCTGAGATATGCACAGTTATCAGCATTTTAGAAGATCCAATTTGAAACATCTGCTAACTCTTGAAAGAGTTATGTTGAAACAAAAAACAGTCCTTATTTAGGAGTTGGATGTTCAGAGTTTTACATTCTCCTCTTTTCTGCAAGGATAGTAGGAAGAGGAAAGAGTTACACAAGCATTTTGCTTCCACCTTTTCCAGGTCCAAGATTTAAAGCTTTATGGTGAGGAAAATCAAGATGACAGATGCAAAGAGACAGTAAATTACTGACACACTCCTTTTCAATCATGCTTTGAAGTGCTAAAGAATTCAGACCAAATCTCAACCATGAAAGCTTTGTAAGAGTCAGGCTGCAATTTACCAGGCCAATGGAATGTTACTCATATATTTTTAAAGAATGTATTTTTTTCAGATCTTCAGATTTGAGACAAGACAACAAATTTTGAAAACAGTACATGTTTATGACCTCTGCAATGTTTATGTATTTGGTTATACTGTTATCAGTATGCAGTTACAATCCCTACAACTTGCACTTCTTCTAACCTTCTAGACAGACTATAAATATTTAACAGTTCTTGCAAGTTAATTTACATAGTACTTACTGGGTAAATAATACTCCACTTCTGAAAAATGTATGCATACATATAGTGCAGTGTAAATAATTAATCAAGTATAATAGCAAAATTTTAACAAAGAGAAAAACTCGGTTTTCTGAATACAGACAGTCATCTTTAGATAAAATTTTTTGAAACAGTTGTCTTTTCTTTCTATCATTATTTCTTTGGTTCTTCCTTCCTTTATCCTTAGTTTAATGAGTTCATTATTTATATTATTGTAACATAACTTTAAATCAGAATGATTTTTTTTTTCTCTGAAATATTTGGCATATTATATGTAGAAAAGCCATTCAACATATTTGTTGAGCTTTCATGTATCATTACAAATGATTAATTCTATTATGGACTCAAATCTTGCAACAGGATCACAGATGGAAGCAACTTTTATCCTTTTGGAGTGGCCGTGAAGTCAGCATAGATCTTTGTCAGTTCACGGGTCTGTACAATTTGATCCAACTAGTGGAACCACCAGCAAGTTCTCTAAGAGTGACCTATGTCTGTCTGAATCAAGCATAAAAATGCAAAATTAATTATTTGCAAGACAATATTAACATATCAACAGTTCTTTGGAAATGTGTGAGGTAGTTCATATTCTATGAGCTGTCACATCCCTCTGGCTCCCAACATAGAAATATCATAGAAATATCTCATCCACCTTTGACTGTGGTGTTTGCAAATTTCTTGTTTGAAAGGCTAGTAAGTGGTAGCTGAGATCATCATCAGATCTGAAGAAGAATCACACATATTTTAAAAAATAAGAGGAGAACATAAAAGTCATGAAAGTCTATAGTCTCTGACTGGGTAAACAAAAAAGGAAGAGTCAGATATCAGTCTGATGTCAGATATAGCTAAGGTATTAGTCTGCATAAAATACCTTCCTTGCAGCCTTCTAAATTAATAGATGACAAATACAACTGCACTGGTCAAATACAGAGAAAGGACATAGCAGCAATCAAGACAGTACAAATGGAGTCCAGAAATAGCTTCAGCCACATTACCAGATAAGAGAAGGCACAGTTTACAGATGTTACACAGCTACTGCTAAAGAATAAGACACAAAAGCCTACGTCAACTTAAATTCAAAGGGGAACTACACATGACTCTGCCAAGTTAACACAACTTTTGCCATCTTTCAATTTGTCATTCATAGTGCTCTTTAGTCATTTTTGTACAGTTAGTTTTCTTTCACTCTTAGAAACTCATTTAGTCTCTTTCCTGTGAAATTTTCTCTTTACATAGATGAAGAAAAATATTTTAAAAATGAGACATGAACCTACACAACTTGATAAAAGCTACTAAAGAGCTGTCAGAGTATTTTTCCAATAAAGTTTTCAAGGAAAGTGTGAAAGGATAGTTTCCTCCTTTCCTGTCTGGTTCAGGTCCAGGAACTGAGCATCATCTAAGTCAAGTTCTACCTCTTCTGGAGGAAGTGATTCAAATCCTGTAACTTGGGCAGTTCTTCTGCCATCATGTTTTTGTCTTCCTTCAGAGCAAATTATCAAAATTTCATATTTTTTTTTTCTGGGTTAAAAATAACAGCAATTTGACAAATTACATGAGATTTTCTTTGTGAGTTTCATACCTCTTTCATTGCTAGGTACTATGATGTTTCTTAAAATGACCTTGTGAAAGTCAGAACCTCACAGTTACCTCACTTGGAACAGGACACCATCAAGATGATACATACCTATTTGCAATGGTATCATAATTTTCTACAGTCCTATTATATCAGTCCATGTCCCTGCACTATTCTTCTGAATAGTTCTATCTTTAAAGAGTAT